>NW_020526660.1:57500-67500 GCF_003368295.1 Carassius auratus | reverse complement strand
GAGTATGGGTCACCATACTTGGCTGAATGTCACTTCACTAATTCACTAATCACTAATCACTAATCACTAATCATCATCAGCATCATCAGCAGCAGCATCATCATCAGCATCATCATCATCAGCATCATCATCAGCATCAGCATCATCAGCATCATCAGCAGCAGCATCATCATCATCAGCAGCAGCAGCAGCATCACCATCAGCATCATCAGCAGCAGCAGCAGCAGCAGCAGCAGCAGCATCATCAGCAGCAGCATCATCATCATCAGCATCATCAGCAGCAGCATCACCATCAGCATCATCATCATCAGCATCATCATCATCATCATCATCAGCATCATCAGCAGCAGCATCACCATCAGCATCATCATCATCAGCAGCAGCAGCAGCAGCATCACCATCATCAGCATCATCATCAGGAGCAGCATCATCATCAGCATCAGCAGCAGCAGCATCATCAGCATCATCATCAGCAGCATCAGCATCATCAACAGCAGCAGCAGCAGCAGCAGTATCATCAGCATCAGCATCATCAACAGCAGCATCATCAGCATCATCAGCATTATCAGCAGCATCATCATCAACAGCAGCAGCAGCAGCAGCAGCATCAGCATCAGCATCATCATCATCATCATCAGCATCAGCATCATCAGCAACATCATCAGCATAATCATCATCATTATCAGCATCATCATCAGCAGCAGCAGCAGTATCATCAGCAGCAGCATCAGCATCATCATCATCATCAGCAGCAGCATCATCATCAGCATCATCATCATCAAACATTTCTGATTATTATCAATGTTGAACACAGTTGTGCTGCACAATATTTCTGTGGAAACTGTGATACTTTTTATTTTTCAGGATTCACAGATGAAGAACAGTATTTATTTAAAATAGAAATCTTTTGTAACATTAGAAATGTATTTACTGTTACTTTTCATCAATTTAATGCATGCTTGAATAAAACTAAAAAACTTACTCTAATCTTTTGCATAGTAGTGTATACAGACTGTGGTATTAGTAATAATCAGAAATGTTTCTTGAGCAGTAAACCATCATATTAGAATGATTTCTGAAGATGTTTTTTACCTCTGATTGATGCAATGTCCGAACTGTTCCTGTCCTGAGCCCTACATCAGGGAGGGATGATCTGATCATGAGGACTAGAGTGTTTTAACATCAGCACAGTGTTGAGCTGGTGAAGACTGTAGGAATGGCTCAGAGATAAGGCGCTCGTCTGGTGGACGGGATGGTTATTTTCATCACACCGGAGCAGTGCTTCCACCCACATCAGCTCATCTCAGCAGATTCCTCTCATCGATAAACACTCTCCATACATTCAGCATCCAGCTGACCCCGCGGCCACAGTGCTTCACATCACACAGCGTGATAAGAGTTTCTAACCCTTCACTTCAGCTCTCCATCAGGCACTGAAGACCTGATGAAGATGAGGAGGAGGAGGAGGAGATTACATTAAAGCACAACACATTGATCACAAGCAGTAACTGTAACTGTACTCTATAGACAGAAAACAAACCATCTATGAACTAACGTAATCTGATAAACAATGTGTCACATGATCCAGAATGTAATAAATCAAACGAATCTGATTCCAGCGTTCTTTTAACATCGAGATACTATATTATAGTTTTTGTTGAGATTAACACACTGCATGATGATGTGTTTCTGGTAATGAGATCTAACTGAATGCAAATGTAATTGTGTTTGTGTTTTCTAGTGGGAATCTCCTCATGCGTTCACTGCTGTGGACTTTAAACAGGTGCAACTTAACAACAGAGGAGCTCCATCAGACCTGCAGCGAGAGAGTCCTAACCCTGAGCTGATCCAGGAACAGATGAGTGTCCACGAGTCCACGCTGCTGTCTGAGATCACCAGAGACAAACACATTAGAGATCCGTCAGGTGTAATCGCTGCTCATATGGTGCATATTAAAACTGAGAGGAACCGGGCAGAGAAGAGCAAGGGCAGACGCAGCCGTCAGGAGACACACCTCAGCAGTTTCATCAGCAGCTTTATGCATTTCAAAGGCAACAGATTGTTTTATCCCGAGGCAGAATGTCACTTTAGAAGTGATAAACATGAAGCCTTCAGGACGTCTGATTCGCTCTGATGATCTGACAGAAACTAAACCTAAACATCTACAAACGTCAGCTTCTCTGATGATAATCAACACATTAACTGAGATGATGAACACCAAAACACCAGATCAGTTCTTAATGTGAGCTGGATCTGAAATAATATAGAAAACTGTATGCTAGGAAATTATAAAATTAAACTTAACAGATAGATAGATAAATAGATAGATAGATAGATGGATAGAAGTTGTCTATCATTCAGCCGTTGTCTGTCCATGAAGCCTGAGATGTCCTGCCTCTAAACTAAACCAGTCTTAATTGGATGTGTCTTTAATGAGAAACTGCGCTGATGACTTCAAGTTCAATCAAAGCAGCAGTGAAACTATTTATTCTGCTCCTTTCTCTCATGCAAGATGCTTCTGACAGTCTCTCTCTCTCTCTCAGAAAACTGGCACCCTTCCCATTTCATTATTAGTTCTTTCCATCAAGAGCATTGTGACGAATCGTTGCATGGAGAATCATAACCCTGAGGGACGTGGACTGTTTGCCGTTTGAGAAAGAGGAAATCCTTGACTAATGGCTGTCTCCTACACGCCTCCTTTAATAAGTGTGTTTCTTTCTCTCCCTGAATGGGTGTTAAACCGCTCCACAGTGGATTTATCACCCGATGCCTGCGTTGGTGAATCACCACCTTCACCTGGAAATGCTTCGCAGAGTCCAAGGAGATCTGAGAACCAACAGACGGATAGTAGAGGATCACATCCGTCTCAGAGCCTGCAGAAAAGACTGAACTCAGTGCTGGTCTGTCTAAAGGAAACTACATCTCTTCATTGGCATTTGCGTTATTAATAGTAGTATTATCCTTTATTGTCACTGCACAGAATACAACGAAATTAAGCAGCAATCCTTGGTCTTATTCACACATAACATCAACTGGTATTGGGACAGTATTAATTAAAAGCAGAGCAGTGGAAATGTAAATGATTAGTGCAAGAATCCAGGTAAAAATGTAAACCAACGAGGAACAGTGTAAAATCTATTCAATAACATAATGCGCCCATTAATTAATCAAATTAATTGCACATCAATTATGTAAAAAAAAAAAAAAAATTATGTGTAGAAGTGTTTTAAAAATTAATATTGAAATTATTTTAAACATTAATTAATCCTCTAAATATGAAAATAAAAGCACCAGATGAAATTGAGCCAAACAGACGATGTTAACAATATTAAGTCTGCATTTTAACACAATGTTATCTTCTTGTTTATCGAACTGTTGCATAAAATAATATCACATTATCGCAGCAGTAGGATGAAACGTTTGCACACACTGCATCTGAAGCGAGATCTCAGCGATCCCTCGATGAGTCTCGGTGTGTTTCGACTCGTTCCCGTCTCCACAAGAGTGAGGAGGAGGTGATGGAAGGCCTTCAGGGGTTTGTGTCCAGATACATCTGAGAGAGCAAAGACACACAACAGCAGTCATACAGTAAATTAAACACACACAACCAGTGATGTTCAATATCCTCTAGTGCTACACGCTGCTCCAAATCAAATTTATCTCAAGCACTCATTTACTTCTAGTTCATGTTCCACTTTCCCTCCTTCTGCTGTCACAGCAAGAAAAATCGTGTTCTTACCAGAATTCATGGAAACGTGCTGAACTGTTGCTGCGTGGAAAACACACCTGATGATTTGGGTTTCTGTGATATTGTAAAAACTGAAAATGGTTCAATTAATTTGATGAGTTCAAGTAATGAAAAAACATACAGCCGTGACTTTATCATCATTTCATTTTTTTTAAATATGTACCTTTCGAATTATAAATCACCAATCAAACGATAAATCATAAACCAAACAATCATTTAGTTAATCTTTATTAGTATTACTAGTTTTTGTTCAGTTTGCCATGTCAGCAAATTATGCTATTTTCATGGCAAGAATGGGTTATAAAATATTCAAGTGATGCATAAATAGCGGTTACGTTTATACAGGATGTTTTACATTTACACGTTATAAAAGTTATATTTTTTTCTGTTAAAGTTCTTAAGCTCCACCTTAGATCTGGATTCGACTCATGCCTCTCCTGCAGATGAGCTCCTCGTGTGACATCATCAACAGAGGAACCAAAAACAAGACTGTTTACTTCCCAAAGACACATTTAGTAATGACGTCTAAGTTTTCATATGCACACAAAATATTTGGTACACAGAAGTTAAAGCACTGAGACTCCGTCCTGGCGAGGCGTCTCAAGTGGATGTCACATGATCTGATGATTGATTTCTAATTATACTCCAGCACAAGTTAAACATGCTTTCTAGCATCGAGCTTGTTAAGTTAATTGTTTTGAAGCAGAACCCTGGAATCCGTTCAGCATAATATAGCCGACAAGGCCTTATTTGATGGTGGGAAATGAAATCAAATAACTGTTTCTACAGATGTACATGAATTACTGCAGTGCTGAAGTAAAGCAAACACCTCCAGCATGCGTTTGAATACAGGCTTTAATCAGATGATGGGTTTAGAAAAGGTCTCGCTCTGGTTCACAATCGGGCTCTTTCATTCACCAGCACTCCAGAACTCTTTTAAAGTAATTAAGAGGAGACAATGACGTGACCTTGTCAAGAGCATCTGATACCAGCTTTTATAATTCAAGGCTTCGGCCAAATGATGTCGGAAGACGAGGCTGGAATCCAAAGGCCAGTTTCCAAATGTGATCTGAACCCTAGAATAACACCTTCTGTGCCGTCTTAATGTTCTAGTCATCTTTACAGAGCTTTTGTCTCACTAAAGTGACATTTAATTCAACGTATGTTCACACTAATGAACAGTTCTGCAGCGCCAGATTATAGACCTGAAATATCACTTGACGTGAGTTTCGGCACATAATTAAATATGAGCCGTAAAATCATCTGAAGGATGGAACAAACTAACTTACTGACCTGATTGTTTTGGATTATAAAGAAATGCATGATTACTGTTGCTATGGTTTCTTTAGTTGATTTGTTACTTCCCAACTTTAATTATTCTGGCTGCCTTCCAATTCTTCTACTTCTGAGACCAAATTTCTCAATTCTCCTTCTGTAAAGCCATGACCAACAAACTTGGCACAGACCTTCAGACCATTTTGACTCAGCTTACTGTATGATTTCTAATTGATCCAACTTGCAGAATTCCCGTATCTCACTCCCAAATAGGCCCAAATTCCCATAGACTTCCTTTGAGGGGGTGAAAACTCTTACAGTGTTTAAGCGGTCTTACTGCTACCAATGCTTAACAAGTAACCTAGGATGAGAAGCTAAAATGTTAACAGAATGCTAAAACATTGGTACAAATGTGAACGTTACCAGTGTGCTAATTCATGCCAGCAACACGTTAAATCATACTTGAAACATGCTAGCAATGTGCTACATAATGTTAACACTATGTAAAAAAAAAAAATGTTAACAACATATCTCATCTTAACAATATGCAAAAATAAAACATTTTAGAAACATGCTATCAACTAAAAAAATGCTAACAATGTGGTAATTCATGTTAGCAATACGTTCAAACTTTAAAAATGTTAGCAACATGCTAAAAAATACCAGAAACATGTTACAATGTGCAAAAACATGCTAACAGAACATTTTAACAGTGTGCTGAAACATAGTAGAAACATGCTAGCAATGTGCTAAAATGTTCGTAACATTTACTGAATTCTCAATCTCCAAATGTCAGGATTTTCAAAATAATTTTATACTTTCAGACCTGGCTTTATCAAGCTAACATCAAAGTTTGCCATCAAACTTCACTCGTCTAGTTGTGTTCACAATTACACACATGAACAAAAGCTGATTATGGTGGTTTAATGCTCGTTAACGCTTCCTAAGTTTACGAACAGATATCACGCGCACGTCAGGTTCAGAATGATTCATTATTACTTATATAATCACTCTTCACAAATGATGCAGAGGTGTTTAAAACTGAGATTATATTTAATCACAGCACATTAATTATTGAATAAATAATGAGTTTCCAATCTACTCCAGAACTGTTTAATTAAAGCAAATTAATTATTATACTAATTGATTTCTTGATTAATTCAAAATCTAGTGAAACTCTTGCTCATTGATACATGGAGAAGCAGCAGCTCACGGCGTCATGTGACCTGAAAGAAGAGCAGTAAACTGAATTAATCACTACTATAAAATCACTTTAATAATCGACCAGACTGGAGTGTTTGGGAGCTCAACTGGCCCTGGACTCAATATAAGAGTCAATGAAATAATGAAGAGAAGCAATTAACAAACAGAGCAGAGAACAGATCTGCTCCGACCCACACGTCTGAAAGCCCAGCGGAGATCTGATGATTAGCAGGAGAACATCTCATCACACGTCTCTACACTGCTGTGAGACGGCTCGCATATCACTCACATTTCTGCTGAAGCCATTTAAGTGTGTGTGAATAAACCTCAGCATTGGTGCATAGGGTTAGTCATTTATATTGTGTGTGTGTGTGTGTGTGTTTCACAGCTGGGTCATGAACTAAAAAATCTAAATTCCTTTGATCTTTTGAAATATACAAGGTCATTGTAATATAAAAACATCCTGTACGTTTCAGGAATCAAAACTTTCTTGTTAGTCTAAAATCAGCTTATATTAAAGACAGTCAGGAGAAATGACAGCTAGTGGAGTGTGCCGCTCTGTGATGTAATAGTGTGGCTAAACCCCGCCTCCACAGAAGATGATCAACGCCTGCTTCTACATCACTGCCTGTTTAGCTCCGCCCACCAACTCGTTTAGCTCCGCCCATCAATTCACACGTGTGGTGTAAATAATGAGAGGCAAACACAGGTCCACACAGAAACCAAAAGAGAAAGATGTTTCAAAGACAATAAGATGCTGTTCAGACTCAAGCTGTGGAAAAAGTCTTTGCATTGGCTTGTCTGATCCCAGCATTATGAAAGAGTGGATGAACTTTATTTTTAATAAAAATCCAGCTAAAGAATCAGCTCCTTTCAATTCCTGCACGTGAACTGTTCACAGCAGACAGGAAGAGGATTTATAATTCACAGGTAGCACCGCCGATGCATTCTGGGAAATGAAGTACGTTTATCAGAGCTGGTTTCTGTCTGTTAGTCTGGAGAGCTGTGAGGATCAGGATCATGAAGAGTCCGAGAGCGAGATCTTTCACGGTTCTTTAGCTCTAGAGCTCTTCATCCATCAGCCGGTGTTTACCACAGACGCCTGCGGTCAGTAACAGCCCAGAGACGAGTGTGAGGTCAGGACCTTCCAAACAGGCGGAGGGGCGCGGATCTCATTACCACCGAAGCCTCCGGGATAGCAAAGCAATTTGGCTCGCCCTCTGTTCCTGGGAAGCAATTAAAATATTAAGCAGAGTTGTAATGGCATTCACACATATTGATATATAGGAGGGGCGCTATGCATGAAATATTGAGAAGTTCCTGCGAAACTTTGATAATGAGACCCAAGGCTACTACAGCCAATTTAACAAGAGCAATGACTTTATCCTGGATTTATGCTCCGTCACGCCGCGGCCGTGCTCTCCTGACACGTGCTCGCCGCCGGCTCCTGCCGTTAAATGAAGACGGATTTAATCTGCAGGCCTGTTCACATGTATCTGTGTCGCTCGAGGCTCTTCCTCGCGCCTCTCAATGACCCAAATCTACTGCACAGCAGCATTTCCCACAGCTTGCCGTATCTCTCTCTTCAGGTTCTGCTAACAAACACAAGGTGTTTCTCTCAGGGAAAACAGACAAATGAGTCTCGCTGGTTTTCTGCTGCAGACGGATGATGCTAAATGTGGAGTAACGCTGGCGGAGCTCTTCTGGGTCACTGTCAAACGCTGCAGAATGGCTTCTATACGGAGGCTGCCGCAGACCGCGGGTTATTGATCGGTGGAGGCGGAGCAATCAAATGAAACAAGCATTAATTATGTAAAGTGCTCGCATCTGATGCTTTAAATAGCTGCACGTTTCATCAGATCCTGCAGCAACACAAAGTTTCTCATCTACACGCAGCTGAGCGTGACCTTCTGTCCAAACTGTGTCAGCAAACACCAGAACACAAGCACAGTCTTCATCAGTCTTCATCTGCCCTCTCTAGTCATCTGCTTTCATCAGGCAGATACGCATCATTCTAATCATGTGATGCACGTCAGAAGTGGAGCCGCTATGGACTGTAAGATCCTCAATGTTTTCTTTTTTACTTACAATTTTACACAATTTGTGCACCTAAAATGATGAAAGTGCAGAACAACATCACAGAGGAGAAAAGCACTGTGACTGACAAAGAAATATAGAATAGGTTGCATTAAAGACGTGTGCGTCTCTTGTCTGAGTAGGTTGAACGCAGGTCGTGAGAGTCGAGAGTCGTGTCGAATTCAAGTGGAAAAACAGCAGCAAACAAGCCGAAAGATGTCAGGGTGTCATTCTCTGCAGAGACCCAGAAAAACTCCGGCCATGCTTTTCAATTACACAGACATCTGAAGTGAAGTTGCTGGATCTCTGCGATTGTTTCTGGGACTAAAGGTCAGTGCTGAGAGCGAGTGTGATGTGAATCCTGCTGCAGGAGACTCCTTTACATCTGATACCACACAATCACAGAGAACATTACACACACGTTCATCCCAAAGCCTCCACAATAATGCATTCAACATGAAACATTAGCACCAGCCGAGACCTGAATACGCAGCGCTACACACACACACTCACGCGCACACACACACACACACACACACTCACACACATCAGAGATCGACTCCATCAGCAGAAAATCACACAAACATGGCAGGAAGAGTTACAGTAATCTATCAATCTGTTAAAGTAGAGGGAGATCTTGTAGAATTGTAACTTTAGCCTGCTAGCACTGAGAGCGAATGCACCTCTAACATCCAATTATGTTTAGACATGTGTACTGGAGAACAAGACAGATATACTGAGAAAGACCAACATTGTAGTTTTGACAATAAGCACATGATGATATTTAATATACAAACACTGAACAGAAGCAGAAGTGAGTGTTTCCACGAGGCTCATTAATCAGAGTTTGTTGTGTAATGACGTGTGTTGTGTTCAGAGGTTTAATGCACAGTCTCAGCTATCAGAGGATTCATGTGCGACTCTTGTTTGCTGTAATTAATGAACCAGTGATGCTTTCGAGGTGTTTATCTTACAATCAACGCTCAGTGCAAACCTCATTCAGATGAATCTCACATTAACAGCTGTAATAACTGATCCACGTTCACCTGAATCAGACTCTTTCTGCAGTCAAACACACTCCTACAACTTAAACTTATATTCAGTAGCTCAAAACTATTTGAATGCACATGATATTAAATGTTAACTCTACTAGGCCTACTTTTAAGTAAAGAATGCTGAGTGAACTTCAAGACGGATTTACTTAAAAAGTGTGATGCCAAAAGGTGCATGTATATTTTAAGTGAATCCAACACTTCATCATTTCCCCAGTCTGAAGATCTCTGATTCTAATGCATAATTAATGAGAGCCAGCGCTGACGTCATCCCCAAATAAACACCCAGACCTCAGAAGATGAATCTGTCATGAATCACCGCACAATCAGCTCAAAAATACTCCACCAGAGTCGAGGGAGTCCGAAATAAACCCCACACACCGAGGAGCGTGACGGTAACGAGCCGGTAATAGCACGCTGTCAGCGGCCTTCACGCGCGCGCTCCCGCTGCCGAGGCTCTTCTGTGGGTGTGGATCAGCGCGCGCAAACGAGCGTCCTGCGTCACGACCACAGACGCAAATCCTTCAGATCAGCTCAGCTGTCAATCAGTTATGAGATTCACAAACTCTTTTTTCCTATTCATTCTTTTAATCTATTGAAATTAACATACTGTACAGACATTAAGTGGGTTTTTTTTTTTCAACTT
>NW_020526660.1:10000-50000 GCF_003368295.1 Carassius auratus | reverse complement strand
CACACACACACACGGTGGTTAAAAATATCCCTTTATATGCAACTAATCTGCACTGATTGTGGCATAAAATGAAGGTTGCGGTTCATTTCCTCAAGGCAGCGACACTCTTTAGGAGCTTAATGAGCTTTTCTGCCTCCGTCTGTTTGTCCATCTTGAACATCTGTAACGGCCAATTTACTTTGCTTATCCTGCACACACTAATTAGGAGAGCTGCATTTCTGATCCACGACAGACTCGGTCTACACAGAACCAGAACCACCGGAGTGTGTGACACAGGAGAGCGTTCTTCAGATCCAGATCCAGAGAGCAGTAGGTCAAGAGCACATTTAACCTCATTCCCATCACAGCGTCTGAATTCAGCACGAGCCGCAGTCATTACTCTTCTGCTCATCTATCAGTCTCGCTCGGACGGCTCTAATGCCCACGCAGACGCACACAGAGCCCATAAAGCGCTGGACTGATGGGGTCTCACGAGAAATGGATGGAGCTCAGGGAGACACACTGTGTTTCTGGACGTCAGGAGGAATGTGACACTGCAGAGATGGAGAAGAACTAGATCTCCTGCTAGATATCGATTCTGGAGAAACCGGTCGCGCTGCACGACCCAGACTTTGGACGATAGATGGCAACCCAACAATAAACAAAGGCACACAAAGCTTTAAAGCATTAACCATTAAAACCAGCAGTGAGTTTTGTGTCCAATTCCATTAGTATTTAGCTGAATATCCCACCAATAGAAGAGAGCACAGTAGCAACACAATTCCCATTAAAACTTTTTATCAATGTTTTTGTTTGTTTGTTTTTAACCGGGGCATAATGATAAGAAATGGGGATTCACGTTTAGATCATGAATACTGAAATTTGAAATTATAAAAAAAGAAAAGATTTGATACTCTTATTAAGACCACCAGTAGGTCCTTAATGAGTGAGTCGTTGAATAATTCACTCAACCGATTCATTCAGAAACGAAGCCAGTGACTGTTTTTATGAATCACTGACTCACTCATTAATTCATTAATAAATCAATTAGAGATGCACAACTGTTCTACCATGGCCTTGATTGGGACAAAACTGAGCAAAAACGCATAATGCTGAAAATATCTACAATTCAATCAGGACCACTTCCGTCAAGTAGGTCTGCTCCGATCACGATCTGGTTTGGTTAACTGCAAGTGTTTGTTTAAAATCTCTTAACTTGTGGAGGACGCCAGCACAGAAGCGTTCTTTGTTTACATTAGTTCAGGGTTACTGCTAGTTTTAATGTAAAATAATGCAATTAATTTCATAAACTATAACTTACATCATTAAAGAGGTCTACGACTCAAGTTTCATGTCGATCGCGAATTCGTTTTTCATTCACATAAATACTGGCAAAAATTAATAATAATTTCTAGAGTCTTTTTGGTTTAGTTTTGTCGTGGCCACGAGATATTAATTCTTGGGAAGGTGATAATGTTGTGGCCAAGAGTTTAATGGATAAACAAACCAGGATGACCAGAGCAACCTGAGATTATCAGAGATTGATAAAATATGTTTAGACTAATTAGACTAAAGGAGCACTGAGCAGCATAGAGCGCCCTCTGGCGGCTAGAGACGGTAATGTTTTCTCTTGATTCATGTAAAATTAATTTTGATAAATAAGTCGCACCTGACTATAAGTTGCAGGACCAACCAAACTATGAAAAAAGTCCGGAAAATACGGTATATATATATATATATATATATATATATATATATATATATATATATATATATATATATATATATATATATCTGCACATTGCTGGTGGTTGAGGAGAGATTGTACAGCGCTTTGGGTGGACAACAATACACAATAAAGCACTATATAAATGCATCATTCATTTATTAATTCATTCATATAGGCTATATAATTGATATTAATATTATATTAATTAGGGCTATATTTTAATTAATTAGGGCTATATTATTGTTATGCTTATTTTCCCCTTTGAATTCATGTATTGCCAACCTATATTTAACGTTCTGTGATAAATGAGGGTTTTTCATTTACAAATGAAACCAGCTAATTACTAATTTATAATTCTACTATTTATTATTATTGGGTTAGGATATTTATATAGTTATTGTTAAATTCAACATCTAAAGTGCACTTCCAGTAAAATTTCCTGTCACATAGCATAATCAAAGCTTTATTGTCATGTCGGGCTTTTACAGTATAAGTTATTATTTACAAAACTCTGCAGGGCTGCGTTTTCCTCTGAACTAATGTAAACGAAGAACGCTTCTGTGCGCTGGCGTCCTCCACAAGTTAAGAGATTTTAAACACTTGCAGTTAACCAAATGAAACAATACACATTTTAATGCTATAAAGAGAGAGAAATAAACAGCAGATGTTCATGTTAACAACTTCTTTAACTTGAGAAAACGCTGCTAAAACACGTTGTAATAACATTCACCTTGGAGATTGAAAATGTTTCTTTTTTGAGACCCCAGGAGCCCAAACTCAGACCCAGAACAATAAAACCCACAGAAGAGGAGGGAGTTCAGAGGAGGAATCTTTATATTACCAAACTGCAGGGAGAGGAAGAGTAGATATAAGTCATGATCTGCAAGATTAACCACAATCTGATGTGATCTGACCACCTCAGAGAAAACCAGTGTTGAGCTGCTGCAAGAGCTTTAGAAGCACAGCAGCTGTGGTCAGAGTTCTCCTGTGTTCTGATTGGTGGATGATGATGATGAGTGGATCAAGACTAGAGCAATCAAATAGTGAGAGAGTGATCTGCTCACCTGGTTATGTTCGTGGATGTTTTGACGTGGAAATCAAATCGGAATGAAAATATTGATATTTTATTTGTTAACAACATACTTTTTGTACCTTAAAATAAGTAAATGTTATGAAATTAGAGAACTAAGCCAATAGAAGCTCTGGCAGTGTCAATTTGATTTGGATGGGAACTTCAGACTCTTCATTTGAGTCAGTTCAGGAGTTCGGAGCGGGATCGCGAATCACTTGATTCAGTTCGGGAGTTCGTATCGGGTTCGCGAATCATTTGAGTCCGTTTGGGGATCGCGAATCATTGGAATCAGTTCTGGAAATCAAAGCAGCTTTGCGAATCATTTGAGTCAGTTTGGGGATCACGAATCATTTCAATCAGTTCGGGAGTTCGTAGCCGGTTCGCGAATCATTTGAGTCAGTTTGGGGATCGCAAATCATTTGAATCATTTTGGGAGTTCGGAGCGGGATCGCGAATCATTGGAATCAGTTAGGGAGTTCGTAGCGGGATCACGAATCATTTGAATCAGTTCGGGAATTCGTAGCAGATTCGCGAATCATATGAGTCAGTTTTGGGGATCGCGAATCATTTGAATCAGTTCGGGAATTCGTAGCAGATTTGCGAATCATATGAGTCAGTTTTGGGGATCGCGAATCATTTCAATCAGTTCGGGAGTTCGTAGCCGGTTCGCGAATCATTTGAGTCAGTTTGGGGATCGCAAATCATTTGAATCATTTTGGGAGTTCGGAGCGGGATCGCGAATCATTGGAATCAGTTAGGGAGTTCTTAGCGGGATCGCGAATCATTTGAATCAGTTCGGGAATTCGTAGCAGATTCGCGAATCATATGAGTCAGTTTTGGGGATCGCGAATCATTTGAATCAGTTCTGGAAATCAAAGCAGCTTTGCGAATCATTTGAGTCAGTTTGGGGATCACGAATCATTTCAATCAGTTCAGGAGTTCATAGCCGGTTCGCGAATCATTTGAGTCAGTTTGGGGATCGCAAATCATTTGAATCATTTTGGGAGTTCGGAGCGGGATCGCGAATCATTTGAGTCAGTTCGGGAGTTCGTAGTGGGTTCACGAATCAATAGAGCCAAATCTCTATTGCTACAAATCGCAATCGGAAGATCTGGCCCAGATCCGCGCAACGGACTCGGCCAGGGTCTTTTGGCACAACTGGCCAATACCGGCACGGATCCGTTTTTACCGGATCTGGGCCTTGCCTGCCTGCCTACACAAATACAGTTAGTTTATTTGGATAGTACTTTTCACAATACATATTGCAGAACACCTTTACAGAAAATGCATGTTTCTTTGTTACAAATAAAAAAAGTTATGTCCATATACCACAGTATTTGTACAGTTACCTGATAATACAAATCACATAAGTAGATTATGGCTGTATTTTTTATGCATCTTGCATAATAGATAATTAAATATTTTACTGTCTTATGGCACTGATATATATATATATTATATATATATATATATATATATATATATATATATATATATATATATTTATTTATTTTTTTATTTTTTTTTGCAACAGTCTTAGTAGCCTACCCAGACAGGAACATAGTGTTGGCCCAGATCCGGCCCACATCTGGCCCGCATGAAATCCATGTGGGCCAGATATGGGCCAGACCTGGGCCGAAAATGCTTGCTGTCTGGGTAGGGTTAAGGGGGTGTCGTGGGAATCACCTTTTATTCTCTATTTCATCAAACCGCAGTTTTCGCAAGTTCTCGCAATATAATTTGGCTCCACTGTCATGTAACAATTCGGGAAACTGCTTCGCACGTTTTTTTTTTGCTTATTTTTGTTGGCAAATAAGAATGATTTGCACGCTTCAAGTTTCACCCTGGTTTCAACGCGGGGTTTGCAGATGATGTTCACGTCACTAGTCATTAGTCTTAATTCCAAGCAAGTGCAAGCAGTTATTAAAAATATTAATGCAACCACGTTTTTTTTTTTTTTCTCTCTCTCTCTCTCTCTGGTAATTTGCATGTCATCGCAGGCCACTTAGTATGTCCCAAAATCGACGCACGACCACATGTAAACACCATATCGGATTAGATAACGTCTCATGTAAACAGTCCACCGAATCTTTACATCTGAATGAAAAAAAATAAAATACCTTTAAACGTGGCTATTGAATTCATGTTCTTATAAGCCTATGTATAGAAGCCATAAAGAGCGATAAATGCCTGCTTTTGAAGCTGCGTGCATCTGAAACACTCACACAGCTAATGTGACATCAACCATACAAATAAACATCAGTGACATTGATATTTCGCCGCTAATACAGCTAACCCCCGTTGAAACGCTTGCACGAGAATGCTGGTCTCATTTAACCCTGTTCTCATGGCTTATTGCTCCAGGTGTATGAACACAGATGTATGCTGCTGCTAATATGCTAAATATTCGTTCCTGCAACCGATGCAAAACCATGTTAATCGCCAGGCAACATACACAGCGATATGGATTAAAAGAGCATTCACTTATCTTAGATGGAGATTTCAGATGTTCTGAAACAAACTGCAACAGTTTAATTTCAAGCAGCGATGCGATGGAAGAGACGCTGAAGAATGGGAATTTAAATAAACCGCAGGTGATAGGTGTCGAGACTGGATTGGTACACGTCAGGAACAGATGACTGTCAGCTGATGCAAGCGTGACTTACGTGGCCTGACTGAACTAACACGATGCTCGATTATAACACTATGTTAACTTCTTGTTTATTGTACTATTTGCAAGAAAATAAAATATTAGATTGACAGCCCTAAATAAAATATTTATAAAAATTATAATGACACATGACCTTTGACATCAACAACAGAAAGATATGGTGCGGTTAAAAAGCGGTTAAAAGGCATTAAAATAATATGATAATAAAATCAAGCAGCATAACAGATTTTTTAACAGATTAAAGCAAATGATGCCTTTGACACATTGAAGCTGAAGTCATCTGCTCTTATGTTGAAAATAGGGAAGATAAAGATGCATCTCTAATATTTATCATAAAAGCATATATAATCATCAGAGCTGACCTGTGAACTGTTTCAGCGTGTGACTGAGCAGGATCAGTAATAAACCGGTTCCTGTTCCTCTAAATGTAAAAGTAATTACTTAAAATACTCAGATGCCATTATGATTCATTTTCCCATATAAAAAAGCATTGCACAGTAATGAAATGGTTCTTGTTTAGAATGACGTTCGCTCGCGTCAGAAGTTTGATCAAAACGGTTTTATTCATCACAGATCAGACGTCACATGACCTGTGATTACTGCCTGAGCTCCGAACCCTCTACAGATCAGAGATATAGCACAACACTAGCGGATCAAACAGCAAACACACTGAAGCCCGATCAGTCCAGACACAGACTCTCTGAGAAACATGAGCAGCAGGAGACTGGTGACCGATGGTCTGTAATTTCAGGACGGTCACCTCCTGCATTATATCCACACATCTCCGTGGCTTCGGCTGCAGGCCGCGCTTCAGAGACTGACTTATTGGCAGCATAAATCACAGCTGCCCTCTGAGAGACCTGAATATCTGATGCCATAAACATATGTGTGCCTCTGTGCCCTGCAGAGAGAGAGACACACACACACCAAAACACACTCTACATCTGAACAGATATCACTCTAACCGTCTGCATCTGCCTTCCTGAGGCCGACCTGTGACCTCTGACCTATCACTTCATATCTTATAAGAATGTTTCGCTAATGTTCCATTAACTTATGAATAGTATTATTGTAGTTTTTATATTTTGAATGTTTTTTATTTTTTATATTTTCCATTTAATTTTAGTTTTAGTAATTTTGTTGTGTGCTTTTTAGCAATTTTTAAATAGATTTTATCAATTTGTATTTATTTCTTTATTTTTTATTGTTGTATGTAAAGTGAAACTAAATTAGAATGAGAAATGTAGCCCTGGAAATTAGCTGAAATATATATATATATATCATGTTAGCAGGGTTCTGATGAATCATGTGATCAAACTCATGACTAAACTCTTGTGTTTTCTTCAGTTTGTGTGAGTTTAGTGGCTCTGTGTTATAGGGTTTGTTTTCTCTCATCTGAAGAGAGTCAATAATCTGCATAATAGACGAGCTCAATTACATAATGCAAATGTGTGGACAGAATTAGTGAAGGGCTGAGGTGAAGGGAGCAGCGCTGATGGACGTGTGTTTCTCCTGAATAAAGGCCGACTGCAGTAATGAAGGTCTGCACCCTCCTGCCAAAAGCTGCATTACAGGCCATTATTACAGCCGTCTGAAGCACTCCTGGAACAGAATAAATTAATCACAGAAGAGATCGGATGGGCTCCAACACGAGACTGTGACGTCCAGCAAACAGAAATATGTACAAAAAGTAGTATACTTCAAGTTTATATTATTAAGTATACTTAAGTAAAGTTCAAGTTTATTTGTAAATATACTTTATGTAGCAAGTATACAAATATCAGTGTTCTAGTAGTATACTTGTAAGTGTACTGGTTCAATACTCCTTGGGATTAAATTGGCCCACTTTCTAGAATATAAAAGTATACTTTTAACAGTATAACAGTATAGTATAAAGTATAACAGAAGTAACAGTATAAAGTATAACAGAAGCATACTTTGAGTACATAACTAGTTTACCTCTATGTTTGTTCTGCAGTTATACTAAAAGTGAACTTATAGGTACACTGATAGTGGATTCAGAATGATAATCAAAACCTAGATGGAGTCGATCAACACAAGCCTGACTGTAATTATTACCTCTTCATCTGTCAACATTTTATTCTATAACGTTACAGTTTTGGTGCTGTTTCATGTCAGATGATCGTGTTAGATTATGTGTGTTAGTATCTGTTGTTTCTTTTTTTCTTCTTCACTTTTTTTTTTTGGGGGGGGGGGTCTGTACAGGTGTATACTAGCGCCCTCTACTGTATAAAAATGAAAAATATATATAGACTTTTTGAAAGTATAAGTCAAGTATACTTAAATGTAATTTTCTCAATATATTTCTGAGGAGTACATAAAAAGTTAACTAAAGGCATACTTTCCTATTTTTAGTTTAAAAGAAGAATACTATTAGCAAACTTGAATAAACTTCTTTTTATTTCCGAATGTTCTCTGAACAACCAAAAGGTCCAGTAAAAATGTAAAAATGTTATTCCTCGGAACATTAATGGAACATTCCAAACATTATGGGAATGTTACTTTTGAATGTTCTCTGAAACAAGTAGCATTTAAAAACGTTAGATAAACGTCCAGAAAAACATATAAATAACATTTGGAAAACACCAGAGAACTGGAAGAACATTTGTTGATCACATTGAGAGAACCTTGCCATAACGCTGGGCAAACGTTGTGAGAGCGTTCCTTGTTCTCTGGATCACCAGACACACACAACGAACAGATTGATTACAGTTTTCTGTGTGAATATGTGTTTGATCATCTACGATCACATGGATCATTACAAATCCCACTGAAAAACACACTGATGGAAGTTTAATTCATGATCACAATGAATAAGTGATCATCATCAGCTCACGGGCCTCTGACATATGGACTTACAGACGCTACTGAAGGCCTGAGGGGCGAGAGACCCAGAGACAGAGAGAGAGAGAGAGAGTTTATCAGTGGAGTATTTTGGCTCCAGTGGGTTTGTAGCTGTATGAAAGTGCTGTATGAATGCTCCATTCACTGACTTCTGTGTAACTCGTTTACCTGTTATCTGCTTGAGAGTCCAGCTGGATCTGTGTCAGACACAGTTTAGCTCCGCTCGCTCGTGTGGATCTCTGAGGGGAAATGCTCTGATGAACTTCATAAGAAAGCTCATTTAGGAAGAGAACTGGCTTTGACCCGGCACTCTTCAAACTCTTCAGGTTAAACAACGCTTAATAGTGTGATGAATCAGTGGATATAACACTCTGATATCTCCACTGAATGATTCTCACTGATACTAAATTGTAATTTTGTCCACCACAGAACTGGGTCACACCTGAAGTAAATATCCTAGAGAACTCATGCGTTTATTTCATGGATGGAGCATGATGTGACGTGTCTGGTGTTTAAGAGACTGACACACACTCTCTGTTTGACAGGAACAGTGTTGAACAGGAATCAGTGTCATCTAGTGGATGATCCTGGGAATAATTCTGAAGCTCGAGGAGAACATCAAACACATCAGTCAGAACACCACAGACATCTACAATCAGCTCCTTAACTAGAGTCAAGCTCGGAAACCAGAAGCAGAACCATCAAATTAATTTACTGCAAAATCATTCATTATATTAAAAATAAAAATGAATAAAAATAAATACAAATTTCTTCCAATTGCATTTCAGTAAAATCTCTGTAATCTCTATACCTGACGCTCGTGAGATCCTGTGACGTTTGAGCAGTTTCTTCTGCTCCAGCTCATGTGAAGATACACGGTTATTAAAGCTGTGGTGTTATGTAGAAATGATGAGCTTCAGTAAATAACTCCATAAGAGCGTTGGGACCCCATCTGATCTCATCCACCTCTCTGTTGTCTGACTCTGAATGTTAATCACACGCTGTCACAGGTTAACCAGTCACTCCAGAGCAACCAGCGCCGCAGCAGAATCTTAATTCAGACTCACACACACACACACACAAACGCTCTCCGTGTGCACTCCAGTGTGATCTATACTGCAGAATCACACCTGCAGCACACAACTCCAGAAGAAACGATGAACAACACACAAACACAACAACAACACACTAACACACTAACACACAACAACACATAACAACACACTAACACACAACAACACACAAACACACTAACACACAACAACATAACAACACACACAACACACTAACACACAAACACACAACAACACACTAACACACTAACACACTAACACACTAACACACTAACACACAACAACACACTAACACACTAACACACTAACACACTAACACACTAACACACTAACACACAACAACACACTAACACACTAACACACTAACACACTCACACAGCACATGCAGACTGCCACAGACCGACGCCAGTGAAGCACCTCTGTTTTGAAGAGTGTGTTGTATAGAGTGCTTCAGAAATACATGAGTGCAGGTGAATCTACTGACAACATGAAGTCTGTGTCACGGAACAAACTGATTCTCTGTGCTGCTGGACATATGAAGATTTGTGAAGCTGAGGAGCCACAGAAGCTCTGAGAGTCTCGGATGCAGATGGATCCTCGTCTGTCGTGTGTGTTGAGATGCTCTTCTCGTCCTGTGGGTGTGTTCCTCCATCTGTGATCTGATCTGAGCCGTACACACGTGCTGCCCGCTGCTCTCTCTCTGTGTGTTTCTCTGCTCACTCCAGAACCACAGAATCAACATCAACATCCTGAGACTCTCACAGATCCACACGAGAGAGAGAGTGTGTGTGTGTGTGTGTCAGACAGAGAGAGAGAGAGAGAGAGAGTGTGTGTGTGTGTCAGAGAGAGAGAGAGAGAGAGAGAGAGTCAGTGTGTGTGTGTGTGTGTGTGTGTGTGTCAGAGAGAGAGAGAAAGAAAGAAAGAGAGGGAGAGTGTGTGTATGTGTGTGTGTGTGTGTGTGTGTGTGTGTCAGACAGAGAGAGAGAGAGAGAGAGAGTCAGTGTGTGTGTGTGTGTGTGTCAGACAGAGAGAGAGAGAGAGAGAGAGAGACGGTCAGTCAGTGTGTGGGTGTGTGTCAGACAGAGAGAGAGAGAGAGAGAGAGTGTGTGTGTGTGTCAGAGAGAGAGAGAGACGGTCAGTCAGTGTGTGTGTGTGTGTGTGTGTTTGGTCTCTAGTGTCTTGTTCCTCCTAGCATGGCTTTATCTTCTCTCTCTGTTAGATTCCCTGTGGCACCTGCAGCATCTGACAACAAATCTCACTTTATCATAGAACACACACACACACACACACACACAATCATTTCCATCTTCGTATCACTGCATGTATCTCCAAAGATACTGAATAAGTGAAGCTCTTCATGAAATGTAAAAGAAATGATTCATAATTGATTTGAAGGCATTTCCATATTCAGCCTCCTCCGCCTCAGAATCAGGTCTGACTGTGTGACGAGCTTCATACAGCGACACCTGCTCAAATCACACCTGAACATGCTTCCCTTTGACTCAAGAAATGATTCGTTTGTGCTCCGTGTTTCACTGAACTGTTAAATGACAATCTGTGAGAGAGAAATGAGACAGAATCAAACGACAGAACACAACTACATATGTCTTTACTTGCAGTTACCAATGTATATATATATATATATATATATATATATATATATATATATATATATATATGTACACACACGTTTTTTTAATTGCATGGAAAAACAGTATCGCTTAGATCTTAGTGCTGCGTTCGACACCATAGATCATGACATACTCATAGATCAATTACAAAACTATACAGGTATTCAAGGGCAGGCTCTAAGATGGTTTAGATCCTAACTGTCCGGTCGCTACCATTTTGTTTATTTAAATGGGCAGTCACTCATTTATCACCAGTAAAATATGGAGTGCCACAAGGATCTGTCCTAGGTCCTCTGCTATTTTCAATATACATGTTGCCCCTCAGTAATTTTATAAGATAATATGGGATTAGTTTCCACTGTTATGATTATTATACTCAACTACTGTATATACAAACCCGATTTCAAAAAGTTGGGACACTGTACAAATTGTGAGTAAAAAAGGAATAGAATAATTTACAAATCTCATAAACTTATATTTTATTCACAATATAATATAGATAACATATCAAATGTTGAAATGAGACATTTTTAAATGCCATGCCAAATATTGGCTCATTCTGGATTTCATGAAAGCTACACATTCCAAAAAGTTGGAACAGGTTGCAATTCGAGGCCGGAAAAGTTAAATGCACACACAGGTGCTGGTCATATAATTAGAATATCATCAAAAAGTTTATTTATTTCACTAATTCCATTAAAAAAGTGAAACTTCTATGTTATACTCATTCATTACACACAGACTGATATATTTCAAATGTTTATTTCTTGTAATTTTGATGATTATAACTGACAACTAAGGAAAATCCCAAATTCAGTATCTCAGAAAATTAGAATATAAGTTAAGACCAATACAAAGAAAGGATTTTTAGAAGTCTTTGCCAACTAAAAATTATGAACATGAAAAGTGGTTCTTGAAGCACTGACTCCAGCTGCAGTCCACTCTTTGTGAATCTCCCCCACATTTCTGAATGGGTTTTGTTTCACAATCCTCTCCAGGGTGCGGTTATCTCTATTGCTTGTACACTTTTTTCTACCACATCTTTTCCTTCCCTTCGCCTCTCTATTAATGTGCTTGGACAGCTCAGTTCACAACACTGCAGTGACGCTGCTGACGTGTTTTCTGGTGCTCCCAATAACAAAGATAACAAATCAGCAGCGCTCACAACAGACCTGGAAGAGAAGACAATGCTGAATAAAGTCGTCGTTTTTGCTATTTTTGGACCAAAATGTATTTTCGATGCTTCAACAATCTCTAACAGACCCCCTGATGTCACATGGACTACTTTGATGATGTGTTTCTTACCTTTCTGGACATGGACAGTAGACCGTACACACAGCTTCAATGGAGGGACTGAGAGCTCTCGGACTAAATCTAAAATATCTTAAACTGTGTTCAGAAGATAAACGGAGGTTTCACAGGTTTGGAACGACATGAGGGTGAGTTATTAATGACATAATTTTCATTTTTGGATGAACTTACCCCTTCACTGGTTTGCACTATCTGCCATGTGTTGCTTTACTTAACTTCATTTATTTAACTTTTTTTTTTTTTTTTTACATGCGCTTATTTGTATAGTTGTATTTAATATTTAATCTATATCTATCTTTATTTTTATGCTCTACTGTTAGTCTTATCTGTATGCACCAAGGGTCTGAGTAATGCAATTTCAATTATTTGTATGTATGTGCTGTACATGTGGAAGAACTGACAATAGAAGTCTATTTAACAACTGATAGGAAACATCCTTTTTTATGTATTGCACATGAGCAAACACTCTTTTAAAAAAATACTTGAAAATATAAATGCAGACATCAAACACTCTACGTGATGGACGTGTGCTATAAAGCCCAGAGGGGAATCTCTAGGGAGCCCGTGCCAAATTAGTCTTTTAACATCACGACTCTATAATTAGCACAGATCACGACTTCTAGAAAACACCTGAAAGAATGACTTTGATTCTGAAAGCATCCTACTCGTGCTTATCAAGAGTTCATGTGTGATGCAAGATCAAGCAGTCTTTGCAATGTTATTGCAATAGCAATTGCATCAAATATAACACCAAGATTTCTGACCGAAGTTGATGGGGTAATTGTAGAAGATCCTAGCTGTATGGAGAAATCATGCTGTAGAGCTGGAGTGGCATGGAAGACAAGAAGCTCAGTCTTTGCCAGGTTGAGCTGTAAGTGATATTCTTTCATCCATGCCGAGATGTCCACCAGGCAGCCTGAGATCTGTGCAGCTACCGTTAGATCATCTGGTTGAAATGAAGGATAGAGCTGTGTGTCATCAGTATAACAATGGTAGGAGAAGCCATGTGCCTGTATGATGGGACCCAGTGATGTCGTTTATATGGAGAAGAAGAAGAGGAGGGGTCCCAGAACTGATCCCTGAGGAACCCCAGTGACAAGTTGTTGGCTTTGGATACCAAGCCACCCTGAAAGACCTGAGAGACACAGGTCTGCAGCTATCTGTAAGTGATGTGTTTAATGTACACAGGTGTCTGTGAGGAGAGATGTGTTGATGATGTGTGTGTGAGTGCTAGTAAAAGACTAGGAGAGATTGCTTGGAGGAGATGTGAGGGGATTGTGTCTAGATGTTGTAGGATGGCTGGAGAGGAGAAGTTTGGATACCTCTGCTTCAGTGAGGGGACAAAAGGAAAGGATGGGAGTTTTAGCAGTGTGTGTGGAGATGAGAACTGACTACTGATCGTTGTGGTCTGTCTGTGAAGAATGTGGCGAAATCATCAGCTGTTATACATACATATATACTGTATGAATATATATAATTGAAATATTTAAATATATTTTTAAGAGCAATTTAAAATACATATACATTCACAAATGCCACATTTGAAAAAAGACGTTTTTTTACAATACGTGTGTACATAGAACACAATAATCACATAACTGAATAAAAATCAACAAGGAACATGCTAAAAATAAATATAAAACATTATAATCTCTGGTGAGCTAGAAGTCTACATTAAACGTAGGCTACTGTAGGATTGGAAATGTATTTTCTTGTCCCTGAAATGTATTTTAAAATATATTTGATTTATTAAGGTTGCAACTAAATATATTTTCAGTTAAAAAAAAAAAAAACTTCACTGTTTACAACATATATATTAGCATATTTAAAATATATTTTGGCCAGACAGAACAAACTGCTTCATCATTCTGAGTGTTTAACTGTGTCTCCACAGGGCAAATGAGTGTGTGTGTGTGTGTGTGAACAAATGTCCTCACTGTGAGTCCGTTATTGATGATGATCACCACGCTCCGGGCTCGTCCGGCTGTGTGTCATGTCCAAGCGGAGAGGAGATCATCTTCAGACAGAGAAAGTCAACAGGAAGTCCAGCGTTCACTTTCTTCAGATGTATTTCTACTTCCTCCGCAGTCTGAGAAATGAGCAACGGTCTGATTGCAGCTGTTTAATATGCAATAACTCCATCGGCTCCGAGGGTCAGAGGAGGCAGATGCTCATGAATAAAGACAGAGTTAAAGATGCGTGAACTTATTAATTACAAGTTTGAAATCCTTTCCTGCTTTACAAGGTTATTGTGTGTTTGTGTTTTCCGCTCGGACAGACCTGTCACCCTGAGATGTGTTTGTCCTCCAGGTGGCCGAGCACACACACACACACACACACCTGTTTCCTCTGGACCTGATGTGTAACTTGTGCCACTGCAGCTGAAAGTGTTGTGAAACCTCCTGCCCTCATCAGTTCTGTGACCTTTGACCTTTTCATTCGGATCCACATGTATCTGACAGCACAGACCTCACCTGGCCTGAACAGTGCACTCTTATCTTCCAGTGTTTAAACTGTTTAACTGATGCAACATTAAACTTATTTCCCCGTTGATGTATTAGTTTCAGTTGGTTCTTCACAGGACTCTGAATCTGGACTCCATCAGTGCTCCTGACCACGTCCAGATCCTCTGTTTAAATTAAAGAGCAGTTTAATTCCAGCTCATTAGATCAGAGCCGGACACTTGAACACTGTCTGTTTGACCAGAGATCAGACCTGAGACACCTGCTCCACAGCGCTCCGATGCTGGACTGAAGGAGTTGGTCACCGCTCTCAATCCCATCAGAACATTAGGATCATATAAACCACACAGATGTCACTAGAATAGAATTGTATTTTTATATTTCCTTATATTTCAGCTTCTTCATGTTTGTAGTTTTTGTGAGTCCCAGAAGTGTGTGATGACTGCCACCCAGTGACTGATCTGAGAACAGCAGGAAACACCTGATGATGACGGGTTAGGAGCATCTACTGCTTCCTCTGCATTAGACTCCGTCTGTCATTAACAGCACACAAGAAGAGAAACCAGACGTTCCTTTAAGAGAAAACTAATGGATTTATTACAAACTATAACAGACATTTCAAAGTGCAGCACGAACAGACGAGACAAACATTCACATACAAACACATTTACAACTGCTCAATACAGCACCAAACAAAAACATAATTCAAGTAATGAAGTAATGTCACATGTGCTGATGGCGGTCAGCGAGAGTCAGGGGCGGAGGATTTTTAGCAGCACTGCACAACAGTTCATGTGCTTATCGTCGTCTAACTAGAACCAGAAGTAGATAAATATCACACGTGCTTTTTAAGACAGCATGTGACAACAGCGGGAAACTGTGTTCATGCAGTGTGCGCAGGTCAAAAGAGTAAATCTGATCAGAAGCTCGTGACAAACGCGCTTATAAACCCGATCACTTTATATAGCGTTCATGTAAACACTACGTTCAGATTCACCGATCAGAACGAATTCACTCCAATGGAGGCAAAACTGTCCATGTAAACATACCTAGAGATGTGATGTCAGCGCTGGCTCAAGTCCACAAAATGTCTGTCTATATGGACGGGGTCTCACTCTGGTGGGCGGGGTCTCGAGCGATGTGGGCGGGGTCTCGTGCGCCGGTGGGCGGGGTCTCACGCTGCTGGGCGGGGTCTCGTGCGCTGACGGATCGACGTGCATCACAGTGAGACCTCAGCGACGTCACTCAGGAGGATCTGTGTGTGTGATTCTCCGCTCTGATATCCCTGCAGGATCTTCTCCAGCTCTTCTAAACACGGCCCGATCACGTGACTCGACACCGGAGCCATTTTGAACCTGCGGGGAACAAAAACAACCATCAGAAGCACTGAAAGCATTATTTAAAAGGCACATTTTACATCGCTCCTGCAGTGCGTGTGTGTGGGGGGGGGTGTGTGCGTGTGTGTGCAGGTGTGTACACGTGCATGTGTGCATTCGTGTGTGTGTGTGAGTGCGCGTGTGTGTGTGTTTGCTGGAGTGTGTGTGTGTGTTTGCTGGAGTGTGTGTGTGCTGGAGTGTGTGTGTGTGTGTGTTTGCTGGGGTGTGTGTGTGTGTGCTGGAGTGTGTGTGAGTGTTTGCTGGAGTGTGTGTGTGCTGGAGTGTGTGTGTGTGCTGGAGTGTGTGAGAGTGTGCTGGAGTGTGTGTGTGTGTGTTTGCTGGAGTGTGTGTGTGTGTGTTTGCTGGGGTGTGTGTGTGTGTGTTTGCTGGAGTGTGTGTGTGTGTGTGTGTGTGCTGGAGTGTGTGTGAGTGTGTTTGCTGGAGTGTTTGCTCACCTGCGCAGCAGTTCTCGAGCTCTGCGTGCGCTGGGTCTGTGTTTCCTCAGCGCCGCGGTACAGAACGCTGCTAGCGTGTTGTAGCAGTGCTCCTGCAGTGCATTATGGGAGCTGGTCTCCCACTGCGGGAGCTCGCTGGCGTAGCGACACGCCGTCTGAACGAACTCCAGCAGCTTCTCCCACTGAGCTTCCTGCAGCAGCAGACGGCCTCCGTCCTGACACGAGCGCTGCACACACACACACACACACACACTCATTACATCACAGTCGTCTTGTGTACGTGTCATCGGTCATCAGTCTGTAGTCCAGTACAGCGCTAGCAACACCAAACACATGGGTTTGATTCCCAGAGAAGCGATGAACTAAACAAATCTTGCTCAGTTATAATTCTGTGAATATCTGTTAAACTGTAGTTTATTTCTGTGATGCGCAGCTGAATATTTTTGTAGAAACTGTGATACACTACAAATGAAACGTTTGGAGAACAAAAAATGTACACTTTTATTCATTAAGGATAGATTAAATAGATCAAAAGTGACAGTAAAGACATTTCTAATGTTATAAAAGATTTCTTTTTCAAATAAATGCTGTTCTTCTGAACTTTGTTCATCTGTGAATCCTGAAAAATAAAATGTTTCAGTTTCCACAGAAATATTGAGCAGCACAACTGTGTTCAACACTGATAATAATCAGAAATGTTTCTTGAGCAGTAAATCATCATATTATTCTGATTTCTGAAGATCATGTGACACTGAAGACTGGAGGAATGATGCTGAAAATACAGCGGAGCATCACAGAAATACATTACACTTTAACACACATTCACACAGAACACAGATATTTTACACTGGAATAATATTTTATGATTTTTAACTCTATTTTTGGTCAAATAAATGCAGTCTTGAGCAGAAGAGCGTAACGGTGGTGTGTTCTCACCCTGAAGGCCATCAGCTGAGGCCGGGCTTTCCTGAAGCAGTGTGCGTCTCTGTTGGAGCCCAGACGGGAGTATGGGATGGATCTGTACACGCTGCTCTTCTTCTGATGCAGATCCTCCAGTAAGAGCCTGAGGTCAGAGGTCAGCGAGACGGACGCCATCTGAACGGACTGAGAGCACGGAAGACAGGGTCATGGGGTGCTAGTGTAACACACACACACACACACACACACAGAGACACACTCACACACACACTCACACACACACACACACACACTGACACACACACACCTGCTCGGCCAGCAGAAGACTTCTGAGCAGGTGTCTGGAGACGGACGTCACACACGTGTCCAAACGGCCTGGAGTCCGGCGTCTCTCTCGACCTGCGTCCACTTCAGACACGGAGGAGTGTTTGAGAGTCCTGACGTCACGACACACACACACACACGCGTGTCCCCGTCTCCCGTGTCTCGCTCCGCCGGACAGCACATCCATGTAGGATCTCCTCAGACGTCCTGCGGGAGGAAGAGGAGTAATGAAGCTTGAGATGAAGGACAGCGATGAGGAGAAATACAGCAGTGGACACACAAGACCTTCATCATCATCCTCATCTTCATCATGATGATGGTCAGCTTCATCTCGAGAGCTTGCTGTGGTTTAAGACTGGATTTAATTCTGCTCTGTATGTCTATGAAGCGCTGCAGAAATAACCTCCAGGACATTCCTCGGTGTTAGAAGACTTCCACGACTATAACCAAACTAACATCAACACTTCGTTTTCTGACCTCAAGCATTAAAGATCTTTCATGATTTACGGCTTCGTTTCAGATTTAGACATCTTTTACTCTCAGCCCCAAAACTGAATTGGTTTAAAAAGGACTTGGTTATAAACACACATGCTAACAAACATAACATTTATCAATGTTTTATATCCTTCTTATAGGACTTAAGATAAAAACAGACAGATAGTGTGTCTATGGTATCTTTATGTTTGTAAAATATATATATACAAATATAAAGACAATTTTATTGCTTTAGACGGATGGTAATCAGCAAAAAATGTTTTCAATCTTGATTGTCTTCACTGTTTTTTAGTTGAATACGGTCACGCATCTGAAGGGATGTTTTCAGCACGGTTTCTCTCTTATCCTCCTTCTTTCTGGATCTAAACAACATCAACAATATTTTTTATATATAAATTGATAAATGAAGTAAATAACCCTATCTCAAGTTGTGTTTCCTGTAGTGTAGAACATATATAAGATTATTCTATATACTTATGAGCTTGGGTTGAGCCTGAAAATATGAACAAGTGTGATGCTACTAAACATGTTCTGCAGCACTATAAAAGAGACCTGAGTGACGTCATTTCTGATAAATTATGTCACACATGAGTGGATCATTAACTTATTGGCGTAGAATAGTTAGTGTTAGAGTCTACGCTGAGGGACTTCAAAGTCTCTTGAGTTTATATATATATATAAAAGAATAAGAAAAACACAAATAAATGCTCACGTTATTGACAAAAAATAGACACTGCACATTTAACGTTAGTTAATAATTTTCTCAGAGATATGACAAAATGCTTGGTGTATGATTGATGTAAGACGTTATTTTAGGCTAAAACTTACTTAAATGCGATTCTTATTTTTTTATCCATTATAATGGGGTTACCAAGAAAAAAAGCTTAATTTTAGTGAAACACCACTTTTAAAAATCTGAGGGACTGAAATATTACCGAACCCCAGCAGCGACCGATTTAATAATTTCAGCACTGAGACCCTGAAGTTGATGAACGATGATGATGATGATGATGATGATGATGTCCTCACCTGTGATCTTGGCCTGTGGTTCTGGGATCTCCATTAAAACTGATCTCTGATCAGAATCATCTGCCATTTTAAACTCTTTCTTCTCTTCCTGCACGAAACGCGCGATAAACTCTCAGTTTTTCAGCGTGAAACTAAAATAACCTTTGGGATCGCGACTCAAAACACCGATGAAAACTAAAGAAAGAAAAAATCTGAAGAACATTAATAAAACAAATAATTAAACAGCGATGAAGCGCGGAGGAAAGTTTCTGTTTGGCGCCGAGAGCGCGCGCTCTGCACTCATTCATCCGCCAGACCCCGCCCACAACATTTAGCGCGCAGGCGGGCTTCCGTTCGTGCGCTCTGATTGGCTCTATGATGCGAGGCGACAATCTGATTGGTCTGACGTCAGTGCTGTGCCGTAGAAGCTCAGGATCGACTAAACTATGAGTTTAGGCTTTCATTTGAGTTTAAATTCATTTGAACTCTACCTCCATTTAAAGTCAGGGGGCCAAATAATGATTTAATGTTATCACAATCAATAATTGTGTTTTAAACTCATGAGCAAGATATAAAAGGTATTTTATTAACATCCAGATATCATACATCAAAAATACTTAATGCTTCAAAACCATAACAGCGGTAACTACCAATTTAATGAGTGCAATAATCACATTTTGTCAAAAGAAAAAGAGTGAGAGCAAAGTTCAGCACCATGAAGTGAAAGATGAGGGTTTTTAATCACAGTGTCTTTGTACTTCTGAACACGGCTGGATATAGAGTCTCGTTACAGCACCAAAAGTGATCAAATAAAGCTAAACACAATAAACAGAACGGCTCAGGCATGTGGACGCTTCGCTCATGATTTGGTTGGCTGGTTCAGGTTCAGGCTGTTAGACACACATTTCCCAGAGTTCAGTGGGGTTTGGACGGCGCTGTTTGATCCTTTGGGTTTGGGAATCCTGGTGGGTCCAGGACGCCGGAATGATTCCAGAGGCATCTGTCAGGAGCCAAAGAGAAAGACTCTCAGTTTAGGACATGAACACACACAGCATTCCTCTTGGATTCAAGAAGTGTCTCAGCTACTGATGAACATTTCTGAATTATCATTCAGTGGGTTATTTAACCATATATTACTGCGTCTTTGGAAGGCTTTTGTCTTTCAAACACATTAAAATGTTATTATTTCTTATATATATGTAATGCAGGAATTCTCAACGTTTTGTCATCTTTCACCTAATATATTTACTCGAAGAACCCCAGATATCTTAACATAAATATTTTAATAATTACGCATCACATTTCTGTGTTGGTGGTTCACTGATGTTGGTCAATGATCACATCACATGCAGGTAAACAAACAACATATTGCATTTTTTAGTAGGTGTTTTATTTTGATTGATGTCATTTTAAAATGACTTTTTTTCTGATTTAATTCATTATTAGCTTTATATTAAATTCATGAACCCCAGTTTGGAAAACCTTGATGTAATGTTATGTTTAATACACTTTATGTTGTTAATTTCAATGAATGTAACAGTATATTCAGAAATCTACCCAGCTCTGGCAGTTACAAATACAGATTATACAGATTATACTAGTTGTGTAAAAATAGAAAATCTCTATTGCCAAAGACAAAAATAAATTAAAATATGTGAGAAATGTAATAATTTAATTTTCCATCTATTTTTATTGTGGTATTTATATTGTGTGAGGGGTCAATTTGACCCACATATTTTTTGTTCAAAATAAGATTCACAAATAAAAAATAAATATAAAATTTGAACTTTCACTTTCTTTTTGTAACAATATTGTCTTTTTCTCAAACCCTGTAACTGGGTTTCTCTCGTTTCTTTCCAGTGCTGCAAGAGTTGAGAGATACAAAAAAATAACATCCGAAAACAACCTTGAATAGGCAAGTCTCGAATATTATGTATTTAATATTTTGGTGTTTGACAAGCTATAAAAACAGTTTCTTTAATGTTTTTCAAAATGTTGATTTTTGGCAAATAGCTTTGCATGTACATTCTTGACCCCGAATTAGAAATATTCACCAAATTTCAAGACGAAATCTAAAGTTCACCCAGTATTTGGGACCGGTTTAGACAGATGTGTATGGTGCTGAGGGGACCAGAAGGTGGCGCTCTCAAACACCGATCAGCTCCAGTGCACAACGACACACCAGACTTCATGCTCTCACACAAACATGCCCTTATCTGCAAAACATAATCAAGAAGGCTTCGAAAAAATGGTTTACTTGTCATAATTTTTTCACCTATAAAGAAAAATCGAATTGGTTATAGCTGAGAAACTCTGACATGAGTCTGTGCAGAGAGAATGATGAATATGTCGATGTGAGATGTATTTTTGTTTGGATCAGTTATTCAGAAAGATAGAGAGAGAGACAGGAGTCTTAGTGCAGACAGACGAGTGTTTCTGCAGTCGTCTCCTGAGGTTTGTGTGACGGATCTATTTCAGCTCGATCAGCACTAATGCTCTTCCAGAGAGTGACGTCAGCGCAGGAGAGTCGAGGAAGTACGTCACAGTCTCCCTCTGCTGCACAGCTGCTAATGCATTTCTATACAGTTTACAATCATATGTACTGATAACGTTTGGCTTACGTTCCTATTCAGTGATGAACATTTCTACATGTTCTCTAGTTTACTTAATGTATGAAAAATGTGTTTTCTTGGTTAATGTTGCAACATTAAGTTAAACGTTACGTTTTCAGACATTATGGGAACGTTACTTTTGAATGTTTCAGAAAAAAATTAAATAACTGATGTATAAATAATGTTTTTATTTGAAGAACGTTCAGATAACTTTGAATGAACGTTCCATTAATGTTACTGGAAGAGCGTTTGTTCATAACCCTATGTCAGAATCTTCTGCAGTGGATTTGGAGATGTTTCTCAGCCTCCAGAATCTGCAGAGAACTTTCTAAATGAGCTCTCCAAAACCAAACCAACTGCAGATTTGCGTCACACATGAAAAATGTTCAAATGTGTGTCACGCTGTGCTCTCGGCTCGAGTAATGCAGAAGAAACCCTTGCGGATGGAGTCAGAGGGCATGTAGATGCACATAATGACCGCTAATTAAAAGTGTGGTACGAGCAGGAGCTTCCAGAGACGAGCTGCTGTCACCATGGAAACTAAACAAGGCTTTTGTTTGGGCTTCAGAGGACCGCTGAGAGAACCGCCTCCAAACAATCCTTTTCTTCTGAAGGAACTCTCAGAAACATTTTATTAACGTTATATAACGTTGAAGGCTTCCCGTCACACATGCTGCTACATCTGAGATGCTTTACCAAGTAACTCTTCTGATTCATCATTAATCAAAGCCTAAACTAACCTAAACTTGGTCTCACACTTCAGCTAATAATCAGCTGAATCAACTTTAAGGGCAGTAAGCCACCCTGGGTAATCGTGTGTCTGGTTAGGTCTGTGTTTAAATATCCTATCAGTCATCATCAAATCACACGAAAAGCATCTCAAATGAGGAAATGATTCCTTCAGTCCCATCGGGCACAACATGTCATTTGTGTTTCTTGGTAACGAGGTTCACGTCATCTCTAGTGCACATACTGCATCGATTCAAGCTAAACGAGTGTGTGTGTGTGTGTTTGAGTGTGATTCACTAACGGGGCTGATGAGACATCGTCTCACTTCATAATCACAGCTGTTCCCAAGCCCTCCATGAACAGCAGTTTGTTTAGCCAGACAACCAGAGGATACACACTCCAGACGGCACCAATTCCAGCCTAAATCAATTTAAAGGGATACTTCACCCAAAAAGGACAATTTTATGTTTATCTGCTTATCCCCAGGGCATCCAAGATGTAAGTGACTTTGTTTCTCCAGTAGAACGCAAACTGAGATTTTTAGCTCAAAACTTTGCAGTCTGTCAGTCATACAATGTAAGTGAATGGGAATCACAGCTTTGACAGCCAAAAAACAAAAATTAAACCCTGCGGCTCGTGACGATACATTGATGTGTAAAGACATGAAACAATCAGTCTGCAGTGAATCAGATGTAATGTAAAACTATATAAATACTGTTTAATTTCTTTCCTGAACTGTCTTGAATGCGTTTGCATATTCTTCTTCTTGCTTTACAGCGGATCGCAGACTTATAAGTGCATTACCGCCACCTATTTCTCAAATGGACCATTGGATTATCAGTCTGCGATCTGCCATAAAGCAAGAAGAAGAAGAAGACACAAACAAGCTCGGGACGGTTCAGACATTGCAGTGAATCAGAGGTATAAAAATAAATACCAAATATAAAGACTATCCGAGACCGATCGTGTCATGTCTTTGGACATCAATGAATCGTCACGAGCCGCAGGGTTTAATTTGTTTTGGTTTGTGTAACTATTTATGTATTTATTACTCTCAAAGCCATGATTCCCATTCACTTAATTACATGATGACGTTTTTAGTTAAAAAATCTCTGTTTGTTTTCTACTGAAGAAACAAAGGCACTTACATCTTTGATGCCCTGGGGATAAGCAGATAAACATCACATTTCCATTTTTGGGTGATCTATCCCTTTAATGTTTCATACAGTCCATGTTCATGAGTGCTCATTCACTCATGTGCTCCGATTTATTAAAAAGACTGTATGTATACGATGCTGTAATGTTACTGTGTTTGATGGTTATTTATTTTTAATACACTACTGCCAAAAACTTTTCATTTTTTTTGACCAGTGCATGCAAACTCATCAAATTAATGTTTTAACTTGAACACACAGCAGAGCTTTAATTTTTCTTTTCTTTGGAGTCAAATCTCATGCAGCGGTGAACGGTCATGCAGACAGTGATGTTTTTCATGATATCATGAAAGAAGTGTGAAAGATGATGGTGGTGTTTTGGACCGGGCCAGTAAATATGACATCAGACAATAAATCGAACTCATGCAGATGTGTTCTCCTCTTCTTAACTGATGATCATAAAGTGAGGTTTACCTCACAATTTCATATAATATGAGCTGATTCAGTTAATTTGCCCCAGAAACGTAATACTATGTCTTATTAGTGGTTGAATGTTTTCTATTAAAATGTTTTTCTACAAATAAATCATGCAGTATTACATCATAAACATCTCTTTGCTTTAATGTGCATGTGTTTCTCACTACCTAAAATAATATTAGATTAAGCTAATTTTAATATTCTCATTTTAATTATTAACAGAAAAAAAGTGAGTGGAAAATGGAAAATAAACCCAAAATGCAATTGTACATCAATCAGTGAACTTTAATGGTACAGGATTAATTGCTATCTAGCAAAAACAGTGTGCACTTAACCTCAAAGTGAAGTGAAAAAGCACAAGAGCTTGTTTTCTCGTTATGTGTTGTTTTCTCTGCTTTCGTTTTACATATCATGCACATAAACATCTCATTATTAATCAAACAGAAACCCACAAATCAAACCAACACAAGAAACTACAGTTGCACTGGTTAGCCGCTACTGCGGTCAGATCTGAGGGTCTGGAGAGGATCACGGTGCCGGCTGAGGAGATCAGGGGAGGGTCACTAATCAAACACTAGTCAGTCTGGGTCAGTCACAGATATTACTTACTGTAATTTGTGAGGGTCGTGAGATTGGACTGGATGTGGGCTTTATCACGATGCTGCTTGTGATTTTGTTGTTTCCTTTGGCTGGAGTGCCACTGGTTAGCACAGGGATCCTTTGCTCCGGCCCGAGGGAGTAATACGGGATGGATTTGGCTGTGGTGTTTATGGCTTGAATGTAGGGGCTCCCTAAGTGAATATGGATTTTATTGTCATCAGTGGTAACGACATTCCCACCTGAGCTGTTGGACCTTTGCAGTTGCCAGCTGTTCTGCCTTTCTGGGCTCACACGGAAAACCGTATGACCTCCCACAAGCTCTATCGGCTCCAACCGGTCAGGGCTTCCGGTGGTAACGGACACAATCTGAATGGGCGACATGGCTCGGTCCGGGGTCACCGATCCACAGGACTCCGAAGCTAGAGTTTGCGAATAGGCTGCCATGGTGAGCGGCGACATGGAGCGATCAGGCGTGCCTGGGGTGCATGGACTCTCCAGAGGAGGAGGAGAACCCTTGGGCTTGTTGGAAGGTGAGATTGGTGAGTTCTGGAGGATCGTAATGCGCTGTTTTGGAGGGGCGCCGCTTGTCGGGATGACCGCTGTGCTTGTATAAGACTGGGCGTTCTCTGTGGTGGGACTCGTGATCTCAAGAGTTGCCATGTTGTGCCCGTGGTCAGGGGTCACTTTGATATGGAGGGGTTGTCCAGGACTGTGTGCAAGGAACAGGTCTCCCTGTTGAACATGATTACCATTCTGTCTCGGTTGTGTCATGCCATTGATTGGATGCTGGATTTCTCTAGTCTTAAGAAAAGGGCCTCTGACTCTTCTCATGTTGTTGTTAAGATTGTTGACATTGTTCATGTGTGAAGGACTGCATTTTGTGAGGTTGATCTCATTGTAATTAACCTCATCCTCCGGATCACTCTCCACATATAGCTTTCCGTTGACCAAGGCACGTTCCAGTGGTACAAGGTTCTTGTAATTTGGGGATAGGCTGTCTGTTGGGTCCGTCTGCACCTCCTTTGTGGAGACTTGGAGATCTGAGAAACGTCTTCCGTTCATGCCCGGCCTTAGACTCTTACTGAAGTGGCGGTATCTCTCGAGTTCTCGTGTAAGGGTCTCCATCTCTCTGGCCAGCTCTTTGTTCCTGACCTCTTGCTGGGTGAGTTTTCTCTGTAGGGTCGTGTGGTCTGTGTTCAAGCGGCAGATGGATTCCTCTGTGCCCATGTACTCATGGATCTTCTCTTTGAGGGCTTCGACCTCTCTAGTGAGATGGCTGGATTTGGCCTCTTCCTCTTTCAGACGTTTATACAGTATATGCTCTTGGTTGGATTCCTCTTTCTCAGCCAACTGGAACTTGGACAGTTCCTTCCTGGAGATCTCCAGCTCCTCCATCAAGGCTTTTGCTCGTTCCTGTTCATTGGAATATCTCTTTTCCAGGGATTCAAACTCATCTTCAGTTTTCAATAGATCACCCTCAACCACCTTCACCTCCTTTAACTTCCTCCTGAGGCGTTCCACCTCCTGGGTCAAATCTTTCACTTTGTTGTCTTCTTGTTGGTAGCGGTAAGGGACTGGGCTCTTTGTGAGCTCCTCTTTGGCCTTGTTCCTCAATAATTCTCTTTCCACTGCTTCCAGTGACTGAAGCCGCTTTTTCATCATGCTGACCTTGGACTGAAGGTCACTGTTTTTCTCTTCTTCTGCTTTCAGCTTAGTTTTGAGCTCGTCCCTCTCCCTAGTGGCAATGCACATCTTCTCCTCCAGTTCGGCCTTTGACCGCAGAGCTCTCTTGCTCTCTTCGATCAGTTTTTCAGTGACGGTGTTGACTTTGTCTTGTTCTGCCTGCAGTTTGCCAGTGCTGTTTTGCACTTTGTCCTCCATCAGCTTTAACTTTTCGGCCATGGCTTTTCTCTCATCCACCAGCATGACAGTCAGTGTTTTCAGTTTTGTCAGATCCTCTTTCAGCGACAGCTCCATCTTCTCCAAATGAACCTCGGTAGCTTCAAGCTCTTTGATTCTGACTCTCAGCACATCTAGTTCACTGGACATGTGTTTAGTCATGGTCCGTTCTTTCTCTAGGTTGCTTTTCAGTGAATTGCACTCCTGCTTACTCTTTCCAAAGGCGTCTTCTAGTTTTTCAAGTTCCATTATTCTGTGATTTAGTCTGTCCACCTCTGCTTTCAAGCTACAGCTCTGGTTTGACTCCTTCTCCAGCTTTCTGTTGAGGTCCCTGCACATGTCCTCCATCTTGATCAACTCTTCATCCTTTCCCTCCATTTCAAGCACTCGTTTCCTCAACTCCTCCACCTCTGATACTAGGCTGGAGTTGCCGCACTCCCCTCGGCTCATTTTATCCCGCAGCTCCTGCAGTTCTTCCTCCGCTCTGTGCAGGGTCTTGTTGGTTTCTTCCAGCTCATCTAGCTGTCGGCTGAGGGCGGAGAGCTTCTGCCGCAGCTGTCTGTTCTGGGCATCTTCACTGGTCAGTTTGGCAGTCATGGCTTCCAGTTCTTGGTGGAAATGGCAGGCCTGGTTGCGCAACTCTTCCTCCAAGCGAAGGACTTTGTTCTCCTCTTCTTGCAGCCGGGTTTGGGTGGAGCTCAGCTCCTCTTGGGCTTGAGTGGCAGTATTCTGGAGTTCCTGGACCTTCGTTGTTTGTTGGGTCAGCTGCTCTGCTAGCCGCTGCTGTTCATCGACCACTAGCAATGAGAAGGATTTTAGCTTGGTCAGCTCGTCCTTCAGATTTGTGACTTTCTTATTGTTCTCTTCCTCCTTTCTCTCCTGGTATGTCTTTTCCTGATCAATGAGCAGTTTCAGTCTGGGAAGAGAGAAGAAAATATGGAAAGACTGTTAATATGAAACCTGGAAATTCTCAAAACATGACATTTGAAACATTTGTTGTAATTGTTTTGTGCAAACCTTGATTTTACATTGACTTTAGAAACATTTGGTCTTAAAGTGAAAGTTAACTGAACTGGTATTCAACTGGGAACCTTCATGTCCATGTTTGTCCATTGCATATGAGGATAAATGGAGGAGAACAAAACCCTGTAGACTAAAAGTGGGGCAGTGTGTGTTCCAGAGGTGCAAAGTCGGGCAGAAAGTGGGGTCATGGTGACTGGCGCGAGTTTCCCTGCTCCCAAATGCTGCCAGCGGTGGAGGGTGTTTTGACTACAGGACACAGCTGCCAATCTGCACTACATTAATATAAGGCACATTACAGTGGAAATGGAAAAAGACTCTTAATAAGGGGGTTCCTCTGTCTCTCCCCCCACACCCATGAACACCACCACCTTCCCTAAGTGGTTTTATATTTTAAGGAATTCCCCCTCCTCCAAAGACCATTACTGTCTATGTAAACAAAACCTCTTTCAGAGGCTCCTAACCAGCAGTGGACAAGGATGATGTCAGCGCTACGAGGCGTATGAAACCACCTCATACAGAAGTGTGTCTGCATGCTTCCATGTGTGTGTCACTCATACGTGGCTTCAGCCTTTGAAAGGTAATGGAAAATATATAAAAAAAACTCAGAAGATGAAAATAACAATAGATAAAATATAAGTGAAACTAAGATTCTAAAAATACAGCATTGTAATCACAGCAGTGTTCTACTGAACAACCAAAGCTCCACAGTCTTCTTTCGTGAGTTCTGTGAAAATGAAAATTAAAAATGAAAATGAAAGCCAAAAAATGTAAGTGTGTAAGATTGAAACTCTATTGTGCTAATTGCTCACAAATTCTGTAGCGAGCTCATTATCTGCCATCACAATGCCAAAAATAATAATAATAATACATTCAAGATGCATGTGTTAGATCATACTACCAAAGTTTTTATTTAGCTACCTTGAGCAGTTTTATTTTATTCATCTGAACAGCCTGATAAGCTCAATACTGATGCTACATTTCTGTGTAATTTAACAGCATGATAGGTTTATGTAACCACTGCATCACAGTTTACGTATTAACCCTACTAAAAAGTATGCTAGAATATAGCGCACTGAATGAATTATGCCAAATGTGCCTGGATACTATACTGTTTCCAGTGCATTTTCAAGTATGCATGTGTGTTTAAAGTATAATGAATTTAGCTAGATACGAACACAAACAGTTCAAGACAATGGTTTCAATAAAGGTGTGGTAGTGAGTCCTAATGCTGCCGTTACATACTTTCCCACCACTGAAGTGCATACTATTCCTGTAATAGAAATATGATAATTGAGACACAACCTATGATTCCCAGCAGCATGTAAATACATTTGTTCTGGGACACTCGTTTATTTAATCTTCTAACCACAGACAATGGATTATACAGTATACAGACAACTATGTGATCGATCTGACATTGTGCTGATGAGAAAACATAACAAAAGCAGAAAGGATCCTGAGCTCATCAGAATGCAACATCGTGAGCATCCAACACCCTAAAAGCAGCTCAGGAAATCAGAAATGCTCATTCCCTTCTCTGTTTAACCTTGGACCACCCGATCGAATCGGACTCGCTCCCAAGAGCCCAGATTTTTACAGAGAGGAAAAATCTATGGAAAAAAGACTTTGCTACAGACAGGGCCGGATTAATCATACGGGAAACTGGGCAATTGCCCAGGGGCCCAAGACCTCCAAAGGGCCCAGGGCAGCAAGGGCACGAGCAAAATATTGTATCTGGTAATCTCCCGCTTTATATTAAACAAACTGTCAACACAGGCTTTTGCGCTGCACAGAGAGACGATGCGCTGCCTAATGACTTTGAATGTGAGTTGAGAGCATAGACAGTAAAAGAAATGGACACAGCGACCCCATTGGAACTCAACTGAGACAAATGAAACCCAGTTTTAGCGTTTTTAGCACTTCCGTTTCTGATGCGCAGACTCAAACGAAGCTTGATGACGTCAGCAACCTGTCTGCCAGATGTAAATCTTCTAGTAGCTGTGCGTGCAAACTGCCATCGTTAATCTTGCAGAGACGGCGAGCTTGAGCGGGGAGTTCTTTGTCGTGAGTGAGCAGGAGTAAGTATTCTGATTAATTATTTTGTATAGTATTTTAAAGTGTAACGCCAGTACGCCATATTAAGTTAATTGACTGCGAGCTTCTCCACCTGTCTGTACGGTAATGCGACAGAGAGCCGAGTGGTTATGACACAATCGTTAGCCTATTTTTTACCAAAATTGTTTATACGGGGCCATAATGTAACATAGAAGGTAATGGGGCCCTTTATACATTGTCGTGTATCTTTAGAAATAAATAATGGACAAACAGAGTCTTAAAACGCCTCAGATGTAAAGTTATTCGCTGTCAAAGTGACGCCAAAATGAATGGGAGTCAATGGGAATGCTAACGCAAGTGAAGTTCTGCTAAAAGATGGCAGCCCCCAGCCGACTTCAACTTCCGGTCGAGTTCCTTGCCCCTTGGTTGAGAGCGGTTGAGAGTCAGTCTCATGCGGACTGACCAATGAACAGAGGGCCTCAAGTTAAGACCCTCTCCTCATTGGTCAGTCCACATGAGGCGGGTCAAATGCTACGCCGAGCGGGTCACGTCAGGCGTTGCTAAAACAGAAAAAAATCTGACATGGAGAAGCTAAGTGGGAGCGCGAAGCGGAAATTAAAAAAGTAAAGGACATCAGAAACGCAGAAAATTTAAAGTATATACCTAAAATAGGCAATTCCTTCACTCCTGTTAATGTTGCCGACAGTTCTGTTAAGTCAGCTTCCGTCAAAGACCAGGACAACTCTGTTAGCCAGGACTTTTCTACACCGCCAGCTTACGTTTACAGCCCGGAGAGAGAAGAGCATTTCAAATTCAAACATGCACTTCGTCATTATTTAGGATTTCAATTGTGTGTTTTGCCAGATTATGTAGCATTTGTTTCTGTCTTGTCTTCTTCAGAGAAATTGACAGATTTCTAAATGTTTATGTAGCACTAAAATGTTTAACTGGTTAATTGTGCTGTGATATATTGTTCTATTTTAAAACAAGTTAAAATGAGCTTTTTCCTTGAGGTGCCAGCTTCATTAAATGAGCTGAGGACCAAATTGTTTCTTGATGTGTTGTCTGTGGTCTTCTGTTATAGCTCTATAAATTCAATACATTTAATAAATAAATGTTGTTAAATAAACAATGGTTTGAAAGTTGTTGCTTATTTATTCATTTTTGTGAAAATGGAGGATATTTCCCTCCCTCTCAATGTAGTGGGTCAATTTTACCAGATTATACAGATGCTGATGTGTTTTGTTTTTATAGCATCATATGTGAGTGTATGTCTTTGATAGGGGACATAGTACTGCATTTGTAGTTCTATGAGCATTTAAATATTTGTAAATCAAAATACACCTGATGACAGTTAGAATTTAAAGTATTGAGTATATTTACTGTTTATTACAGTAATATATTCTGTATATGACCATATTATGGTGATCCTGGGGTCGGGATGATTGGGCCCTTGAATATTGTTGCCCAGGGTACAACAAAGTGTTAATCTGGCCCTGACTACAGACTTGGAAAAGCCTGTGGAGAAGGATTTAAATGTCATGAATAAGGGTGTGTGAAATATCAAAATGATCTGAGAGAACTTGCAAAACTCAACTGGATTTCTGATTTGAATGTTACAAACATTTGTGTGTCATGGAATGTGTGCATTTCTGTGATATTATATAGAAAAATACAGAAAAACGAATGCTGCTGAGCTCTCATTTAACAGAATTAGCATTTTTGTCTTCAAATGCTGATCCTTAAACAACTTTTTAGTAATTATCTTTAAAGCAATACAAAATAAAAGACTCTTCTTAAGTTCTTTCTGTAGAGTCCAGAAGTGTTTGTGTCCACCAGAGAGCAGCAGACCAGAGACGGAGCTACTCGTGCAGGGATTATTACAACCCAAAGATGGCAAACTAAACACGCATTAAATGACAAAGCAGTTTACAAAAACACTTAAAAAGTGTCCATGACTAGAACACGTCGGTGTCGAACTAAACCGGATAGATATCCATCATCTAAACATCGATCAGTTTAGTGAGGTGAAGTTCAGAAATTACTTTTCTAGAAACAGCAGATACTTGCACTGGAGATAATAACTGTATGTAAGTTAATAACAGGACTGACGTTAATGACAGTATGTAACTGGAACACATTTATAACAATTATAATCTCATCCTTTTCCAAAAATCTGCTCATTTGATTAATTTACTAGCACCCGGCATAAAAATTAAGATTTGGTGAATATAACCGAACGAACAGATGAACATCTACATCATCAGCAGGATGGAGGAACATGCAGTGATTCTGCCAACATGTGAACATTTGAACATTACTACTATACAGACATGTAACAACAGACTCAATGATCATCATCATCATCATCATCATCATCCCGGCAGAACATGATCTTCACTCGATGCTGCTCGTTTCTACATCAGATTCAATGCATTGGAAGTTAAACCACTTAACTCAATCCACCAACTCATTTAAAATCATCTCATAAATAATGTGATATCAAAGACCATCTACATGCAGTCAGAGGTTCTGCGCGCGTGTGTGTGTGTGTGTGTCGTACCTGGTCAGTGTCGTTCCAGTGTGCTGCTGGTGTTCAGTGTGTCAGTGAACTGAACATTCCAGCTCTGAAACTCAACAATGAGACGGACTGAAGACGCCTATGAGAGCATGACATCATCAGCACGCCCTTATATGGAGCCTCTCACAGTCATGAGCTCATGTGTGTGTGTGTGTGTGTGTGTGTGTGTGTGTGTGTGTGTGTGTGTGTGTGTGTGTGTGTGTGTGTGAGAAACTTTCTTTGGATTACAACATTTCCTTCTGGTTTTCCTCACTTGAAGTCATTAATTCACCCAAAGGGAGCTAAATTTACTAACATTTATAAAACACAGAGCGAGAATATGTGTGTGTGTGTGTGTGTGTGTGTGTGTTTGTGCGTGTGTGTGTGTGTGTGTGTGTGTGTGTGTGCGTGTGTGCATGAGATAAACAGAGATCCAATGAAACCGGACTGTTTTAGTTCATTACAGTCTTGTTAACAATTTACAGTAAGGTTTCAATAGCTAAATAAATTAACTCAATCAATGAACAATACTTCACAGCTAACATTAATTTCAACATTTACAAATGTTTTTTTTTAAGATCTAACATCTTAAAAACCAATATTATCAAGGGGTAATAAATACTGTAAAAATATATTGTTAATTGTTAGTTCATGTTTGGCATTAATGTAAAAAATGTAAAAAAAAAAATTAGACTTTAAAGTGTTACTATTATACCTGTCCTCGAACAGTAGATAGAACAACAGATGAAACAATAGAAAAAACTACAGATATTTATATTGTTCTATACTTGACTTGACACACTCACACTTTCTCGCAAATTTTCACAATAACCCTTTCTCTCACACTCTTGCACACTCACACTCTCTCACACACTCACACTCTCTCACACACTTACACACTCAAACCCTCTCTAATACTCTTGCACACTTACACTTTCTTGCACACTCACACTCTCGCCAACTCAGACTCTCTCGCACACTTACACACTCACAATCTCTCGCACACTAACACACTCTCTCGCACTTACACACTCAATCTCTCTCTCACACACTTGCACACTTACACTCTCTCGCACACTTACGCACTCACACTCTCTCGCACATACACACTCTTGCACACTCACTCTCTCGCACACTTACGCACTCACACTCTCTCGCACACTTACGCACTCACACTCTCTTGCACACTTACACTCACACTCTCTTGCACACTTACGCACTCACACTCTCTTGCACACTCACACTCTTGCACACTCACACTCTTGCACATTTAAACACTCTTTCACATGTACACACTCAAAGTCTGTGGCACACTCACACTTTTTCACACTGTAATGCACTCACAATCTCTCACACAATTATGCATTTACTCTCTCATGCTTACACACTCACACTCTCTTGCACATTCACACTCTCGCACACTTACGCACTCATACTTTCTTGCACACTTACACACTCACACTGTCTCACACAATTATGCACTCTTGCACACTCACACTCTCGCACATTTACACTCTTTCACACACTTACACACTCATAGTCTCTTGCACACTCACACTCTTTCACACACTAATGCACTCACAATCTCTCACACATTTACAAACTCGCACACTTACGCACTCACACTCTCACGCACATTCACACTCTTGCACACTCACTCTCTCGCACACTTACGCACTCACACTCTCTTGCACACTTAAGCACTCTTGCACACTCACACTCTTGCACATTTAAACACTCTTTCACATGTACACACTCAAAGTCTGTGGCACACTCAAACTTTTTCACACTGTAATGCACTCACAATCTCTCACACAATTATGCATTTACTCTCTCATGCTTACACACTCACACTCTCTTGCACATTCACACTCCCGCACACTTGCGCACTCACACTCTCTTGCACACTCACACTCTCTCGCACACTTACGCACTCATACTCTCTTGCACACTTACACACTCACACTGTCTCACACAATTATGCACTCTTGCACACTCACACTCTTTCACACACTAATGCACTCACAATCTCTCACACATTTACAAAATTACGCACTCACAATCTCTCACACTCTTACACACTCAAACTCTCTCTCAAATGCACACTCACACATTCACTCTCTTGCGCTTATGCACTCACACACTCATACTCTCTCACACACACACACACACTTATGTATTTACACATTTACTCTCTTGAGCTTATGCACTCACACTCATACTCTCACACACACACACACACACACACACACACACTTATGTATTTACACACTCACTCTCATACTCTCTCGCACACTCAAGCGCTCACACTCTTTCGCACACAAACTCTTACTCACACACTCATCTGGAAGTCATCTGAAGAACTCGGCACTGTTTGCAGAAGTTTCAGGGCAACACAAACACACTGTCCACTGCTTGTGCAACATCCTCATTCCTCCACACAAACAACACAGATTCCTTAATTTAGAATCACAATCAATGTGTGAGCCACATGTGAGTCAGTTCAGGGAACGATGACGAACCGCTCACATCTGCTGTCAGGAGAGTTGGATTTATGCAATATCTCCAGATGAAGCTTCAGTGAAACAAACCCATCACAATGCTTTCATCTCACAAACATTAAACATTATCATCTGACTTTCTAGCAGCTTCTTGTTTAAACTTTTAACCAACACGTGAGTAACTCTCAGACACAGTAAGAACAGAGGTCACCACATAGTAATGGTTCTCAAAGTAATGGTGCTCTATAGTGATACTTTTACTAATCACAGTCAAAGCATCTCCTATATTTCTCCGCATTGTCGCTTAAATGATTGCTGATTAAATGTCAATTAATATATTATCATGTACATTGAAAATATCACTCACGACCATAAACTCAACAACTTCAAATCAATTAAAATCACTGCACTGTTTTTTCATTAATACCTTTCGAGAATTGCTCACTCTTCTTAGAATAAAACCGTTTGGTAAATACATGTTATAGATATTGAACAATTTGTGAACAGTTAATTCATGGCTGCTTCTTTTAAACAAAAGATAGTATTTCCATTCCATCCCAGCGTTCTTACACTCAGATGTGTGCATTGATATATCTGCTGCACAAAATAAATACAATATAGCTAGATATAAAATCATGAGATCATTTACACCATTGATATATTTCATCAGGTATTAAATTAAAATGAGGAAAATTAAACATGTTTAAGCAACCAAGTTTATTATTTCTGGAGCACGTGAAATGCGAGTCTTTGAGCATAAAATCTGACTGTGTGTATCTGCGATTGTGTGTGTGTGTGGTGTTTGTGTGTGTGTGTGTGTGTGTGTGTGAATAAAATCACTGCTGGCTGTTTTGACTCCTGTTCCAGTACAGTGTTGTTCAGTTTCTAATCTGAAACACAAATGTTTGTTTACAGCTGGAACTGAGGAACTGAATCCTCTGCGAACGAACACTTCTGATCTGGTCACAGGTCACACACGCACGCACACAAATACAGGTACACACACAAGTGACCTTTGACCCCAGGCTGTAAGGTTCAGCTCTACAGGACTCATGGGTAATGAACATGTGACATCATCTCCTCTGGCTTTCAGCCGATGAGCAGAACATGCGTTTCCTTAAAGATGAACATCAAGCAGTAAAACCCAAACGTTAGAATGTAAATTCATGCAAATTCATCTGATTGTCATTTGTTTGCTGCAGATGCGGATATCCTGTAATGTGATGACATCACTGATTACAGTTTGTGTGTGTGTGTGTGTGTGTGTGTGAGCATCTGAAAACAATTATCTCTCAGCAGAGGCGAGTGTGCGTTCCTTCATGAATATGTCATGATGTTTTACTGAGGAATGTGATTTCAAAGTGACCAAGGAGAGACAGACACACACTCACACTGTCTCTCACACACACACACACACACACACTCAGATGTCACATGTTTCACAGCTCAACTGAAAAATGACGATCAAACTTCAGACAATTTCAGATATGACTGTTTGTCCTTTTAGAGTTTATTAATTTGATTGAAAAATACAGTATAAAATGGTAATTTTGTGAAATATTATGATCTAAATCATCTGTTTTCTGTGTGAATCTGTGTTAAAGTGTAATGTATTTCTGTGATCAAAGCTGTATTTTCAGCATCATTCCTCCAGTCTCCAGTGTTACATGATCTTCAGAAATCAGAATAATATGATGATTTACTGCTCAAGAAACATTTCTGATTATTATCAATCAGGGGCGGATCTACCGGGGTTAGGCACCCTAAAAAAAAGCCTTGCCACCCCAGTTGGCAGCAATGAATTAAAGGTTATGGCAAATTTACCAGCGCGAATCTTTCGTGATTCGTGATCCCGCTCCGAACTGATTCAAATGATTCGCGATCCCCAAACTGACTCAAATGATCCGCTATCCCGCTCCGAACTCCCAAACTGACTCAAATGATTCGCGATCCCCATAACTGACTCAAATGATTCGCGAACCCGCTCCGAACTCCCAAACTGACTCAAATGATTCGCGATCCTGCTACGAACTCCCGAACTGATTCAAATGATTTGCGATCCCGATAACTGACTCAAATGATTCGCGATCCCGCTACGAACTCCCAAACTGACTCAAATGATTCGCGATCCTGCTACGAACTCCCGAACTGATTCAAATGATTTGCGATCCCGATAACTGACTCAAATGATTCGCGAACCCGCTCCGAACTCCCAAACTGACTCAAATGATTCGCGATCCCGCTACGAACTCCCGAACTGACTCAAATGATTCGCGATCCCGCTACGAACTCCCGAACTGATTCAAATGATTTGCGATCCCGATAACTGACTCAAATGATTCGCGAACCCGCTCCGAACTCCCGAACTGACTCAAATGATTCGCGATCCCGCTACGAACTCCCGAACTGATCCAAATGATTCGCGATCACGATAACTGACTGAAATGATTCGCGATCCCGCTACGAACTCCCGAACTGATTCAAATGATTCGCGATCCCCAAACTGACTCAAATGATTCGCGAACCCGCTTCGAACTCCCGAACTGATTCAAATGATTTGTGATCCCCAATCTGACTCAAATGATTCGCGATCCCGCTCCGAATCCCCGAACTGACTCAAATGATTCGCGAACCCGCTCCGAACTCTGACATATATTCGGATATAAATGTAATTTTAAAAATAAATTAATAATTTTCGATTTTTAAATATTGCACCTGTCAAACATAGTTAGCCACTTTTAAAAAGCGTGAGGATACGTAACAACTTCGTTTTGTGTCAGAACTTTCACACTTTCATTCATAGATTCACCCCGTTTGTGTTTGAAAAGCGACAGGGATTGAATCGCGGAAAAGTAACTTGCTGTATAAAGCAGAACGTCACGAACATTAGATCCGCCCCTGTTATCAATGTTGAACACAGTTGTGCTGCACAATATTTCTGTGGAAACTGTGAAACATTTTATTCTTCAGGATTCACAGATGAACAGAAAGTTCAGAAGAACAGCATTTATTTCAAATAGAAATCTTTTGTGTGATTGAGTTCTCAGAGAGAAACACTGGACAGAATCTGCAGCAGGTTTCACCGGAGCCACGTTACACAACAGCATGAGCTCTATCACACACACACACACACACACACACACACTTTTCATTTACATGCTGCTTTCATGTGCGAACCATTACACACACAATCCCTTCATCAGTCTGCCCAGCTGACAGGTGAGCATATTTATCCTTAATTCACATCTCCAGCATCTTATGTTGGATTAACACACACACACACACACACACACACTGTAAGCAGTAATTGTTCTGTTTATAAGACTCTTCGGCACATTTCCTTCCACAAATGAAATTCATCCACAATGTTCTGAGTGGCTGAGATGCCCAGAGTCTTTGGAGACTCATATTTCACAAGTCTCAATTTATTTATAAAGCACAATTAAAAACAACTACACATTACCAGTGTGCTGTAAAATGCTGTAAAAGACTTATAAAACGTATACAAACTAGGGATATGCTGGTATCAAGTTTTCATGTTGGGATTAATTGCTAATGCTTTTATCACAGTGTTGCTATTTAGTTTTAAAAAGTGGGCATAATATAGTATAACTGGATTAATAACTTTTTTCTTATATCAGAAATAACTGAATATTTAAATACAATAAAGCAATACAGAAAAATATATAAAGTTAAATGTTTTACACAGGTTAAAGTAAAAAAGAACTATAAAGACCAATAGGGTATCACTTTACAATAAGACCTCATTAGTTAACCATTAACATTCACAATGAGCAATAGCCACATTTGCTACAGAAGATATTAATCTTTGTTCAAAAATACAAGTCCTAGTTCATGTTAGCTCATTAGATAATACAGTTGCAACTTATATTGGAATATCTAAGATTAATGAATATTCAGAAGAATTTTTCATTGGCAGTTTATGTTAACTAATAAATTAACTAATGTTAACTAATGAAGACTCTTCATTAGTATGAAGATTCTTAATTGGTAAAACCTTGATTTGACAACAAAAATATTTTCCCTATCAAATTTAAGTGCACTATTGAAAAAGTTTTTTACACCTGATTTAAATGAAGAAGATAAAACACCAGAATTTACATGAGAGATGTTTGGGACTTCAGAAGAGACAAACACAGTGATCTCTGTTTTACTCTCATTTAGATTAAAAAAAATTCAAAGATATCCAGGCTTTGACATCGGAAAGACAGGCACAGAGAGAGTCTACATCATTTTTATGCTTTAGGGGCAAATAAAGTTGAGTATCGTCTCGTCTGCATAGCAGTGATAGTACAAGCCATGCTTTTCATAAAAAATAAGGCTAAAGGAAGCAAATATAAAGAGAACAATAAAGGGGCCAAAATAAAGCCTTGGGGGACACCTCAAGTCAGGGGGAAATCCCCAGAAAAATATCGTCAAAAATTGATTGAAAAGCTTCTATTTTTAAGATACGACTGAAACCAACTTAATGCAGTTTCTCTAATGCACACAACTTGTTCTAGCTGAGCACTTTCTAAAAACGTGATTGGAAAAAAAAAATCTTACTGTCATTCTGCAGCTGGTGAAAAAACTATTTCTCCAAAATAAATAGTAGTAATGGACTTATAGTTAGATGAAACTGTTGGATCTAAATTTGGACTTTAACAATTGCATGCTTCAAACAGTCAGGTGCAATTACTGATTCTAGGCACTTGTTAATAAAAACTAGAAAAAAAGGGTCCAACCTCATCAAAAACTTCTTTAAAAAAAGACGAGGAGATATAACATCACAAGAAGACCCAGATGGTTTTAGCTGATTAACATGTAGCTACATCTCATGAAGAAAAGAAAAGTAGCATGGACTTCAATGAAGATCAGGATTATAAGCAGCAGACATGATATCCTGCCTAATGTTCTTTATCATCTCTACAAAAACATGACAGAAACTCTCACACATATCAACTGTTTCAAAAAGGTGATGACAAACAGGTGGATTCACAACAGCATTTATAGTATTGAAG
>NW_020526660.1:0-5000 GCF_003368295.1 Carassius auratus | reverse complement strand
AGGATGACTTTACCACATTTACACAGCAATATTCAATAAATCATAAAAATGCCAATAAAAAAATTAAAAATAATAATTTTCAAATCAAGCTAAAACTTACTAATAAATGAATTAAATGATAAAAAAATGCTAGATTAAACTAATTTTAAAATAAAATAATTTACAATTAACTTTAATTCATTAAATCATAAAAAAGCACATTTAAATAAATCATTTGGAAGTAAAAAATTAAAACAATTACTAAAAATGTATTGGTTGATAGGAATACTATATTCAAAAAGTTAAAATAAAGTATAAAACTAATTAAAATGTATGAAAACATTAAAATAAATAGTTTAAAAGTTAAATAAATCATGTTAAATAAAAAAATTAAAAAACTAAATGTAATGAATCATAAGATACATTTAAATGAATAAAGTCAAATTAAAACACATACCAAAAGTGTATTTAACCATACAAATATGAAATTAAAATAATCTTAAAAAAAATATTAGTCATAAATTATTTATATTGTTATTATTTTATGTAACCAACATTCCACCCACAATCCTCAGTTTGTCTGTATGATGACACTGGTTCATGGACTGGATGAAGACACCTTCTAGTGCATGTGGTTCATGTGTTCACACGTGCTATGAAAGGCTGTGTCACAACTGAATGATATACTTTGGCCATTGGTCTTCACAACATGAGCTCTAACCTCTCTCTCTCCTGCTCCAGCAGGCCGGTGAATTCGTCGCTCTTCCTCATGAAGTCACTGTGGTTCCTCTTCTCATCCTCGAGGCGGTGGAGTGTCTGTCTGTGAGCTTGCTCCACCAGCAGCAGCTGCTCCAGCATCCTTCTGTAGGTCTCCCGCTGCTTCTCCACCAACCTGTCCAGCTGACACAGAAACACACTCAGATCATGCTCAGAACATCCTCAGATCATGTTGAGATCACGCTCAGAACACGCTAAGATCCCACTTAGAACATGCTGAGATCAAGCTCAGATCACGCTCAGAACATGCTCAGATCAAGCTGAGATCACACTCAGAACACGCTAAGATCCCACTTAGAACATGCTGAGATCAAGCTCAGATCATGCTCAGAACATCCTCAGATCAAGCTGAGATCACACTCAGAACACGCTAAGATCCCACTTAGAACATGCTGATATCAAGCTGAGATCACGCTCAGAACATGCTCAAATCATGCTCAGATCACGCTCAGAACACACTTAGATCACGCTCAGAACACACTGAGATCACGCTCAGAACATGCTCAAATCATGCTCAGATCATGTTGAGATCACGCTCAGAACACGCTAAGATCCCACTTAGAACATGCTGAGATCAAGCTGAGATCACGCTCAGAACATGCTCAAATCATGCTCAGATCATGTTGAGATCACGCTCAGAACACGCTAAGATCCCACTTAGAACATGCTGAGATCAAGCTGAGATCACGCTCAGAACATGCTCAGAACAGGCTCAGATAACGCTCAGATAACGCTCAGAACACGCTGAGATCACACTCAGATCACGCTCAAAACACGCTCGGATCATGCTCAGATCACGTTCAGAACACGCTCGGAACACACAGATCACACTCAGATCACACTCAGATCACGCTCGGATCACACTCGAAACACACTCGAAACACACAGATCACGCTCAGATCACGCTCAGAACAAGCTCGGATCACGCTCGGAACACACTCGGAACACACAGATCACGCTCAGATCACGCTCAGAACACGCTCAGAACACGCTCGGATCACGCTCGGATCACACTCGGAACACACAGATCACGCTCAGATCACGCTCAGATCACGCTCAGATCACGCTCAGATCACGCTCAGAACACGCTCGGATCACACTCGGAACACACTCGGAACACACTTTGAACACTCAGATCACGCTGAGATCACTCTCAGATCACGCTCAGATCACACTCGGAACACACTCGGAACACACAGATCACACTCAGATCACACTCAGATCACGCTCAGAACACGCTCGGATCACGCTCGGATCACACTCGGATCACACTCGGAACACACAGATCACACTCAGATCACGCTCAGATCACGCTCAGATCACGCTCAGATCACGCTCAGATCACGCTCAGATCACGCTCAGAACACGCTCGGAACACGCTCGGAACACGCTCGGATCACACTCGGAACACACTCGGAACACACTTGGAACACTCAGATCACGCTGAGATCACTCTCAGATCACGCTCAGATCACACTCGGAACACACTCGGAACACACAGATCACACTCAGATCACACTCAGATCACGCTCAGAACATGCTTGGATCACGCTCGGATCACACTCAGAACACACTCGGAACATACTCGGAACACACTCGGAACACACAGATCACACTCAGATCACGCTCAGATCAGGCTGAGATCACGCTGAGATCACTCTCAGATCACGCTCAGAACACACTCGGAACACACAGATCACACTCGGATCACACTCGGATCAAGTTCGGATCACACTCAGAACACACTTGGAACATACTCTGAACACACAGATCACACTCAGATCACGCTGAGATCACTCTCAGATCACGCTCAGAACACACTCGGAACACACAGATCACACTCGGATCACACTCGGATCACGCTCGGATCACACTCGGAACACGCTCGGATCACACTCGGAACACACAGATCACACTCAGATCACGCTCAGATCAGGCTGAGATCACGCTGAGAACACTCTCAGATCACGCTCAGAACACACTCGGAACACACAGATCACACTCGGATCACACTCGGAACACGCTCGGATCACACTCGGAACACACTCGGAACACACTCGGAACACACAGATCACGCTCGGATCACACTCGGAACACACTCGGAACACACAGATCACGCTCAGATCACGCTCAGATCAGGCTGAGATCATGCTCAGATCACGCTCAGATCACGCTCAGATCACGCTCAGATCACACTCGGAACACACTCGGAACACACAGATCACGCTCAGATCACGCTCAGATCACGCTCAGATCACGCTCAGATCACGCTCAGATCACGCTCAGATCACACTGAGAACACGCTGAGAGAGCTGCATGGAGACTCTCGTACCTCGCTCATGGGCTTCTCGTAGATGTCCTCCTGCCAGCTGCTCTTGGCCTGGATGGCGTCTCTCTGCAGCGCCTGAAGAACCTTCGGCGGCGTCACGAAGCCGTATTTGGCCTCCAGCAGAGCCAGATCGATTTTATCCGCTTTGAGGACGGTGATCACCTCGTCTCTGGCCTGCAGCAAACACACGTGTCATTAAAACACAGAAACAAACTATCAATTCATTAGGGAAGGACTTCTGTGTGCATAAATCTGAACACTGCATAAAGCCAGGATCATAATTCTAGTTTCATATTGTTGTCATATTAGAGCTAAAAGTTTTAAAGGGGATTGTGGATTTCTCTTTTTAACACTTCACAGATAAAACAGTACTGTCAACAGTCAGTGTGAATGTTAGATTTGAGGTGACCTGCAGCTCTCCTTCCAGCATGCTGAGGAGGAAGATCAGGTCGTCTCGTGACAGATCTCGGCTCTTGGCTGTGGTTCTCTCTCTCTGGACGGTGGCCGTGTCTTTATGAGTGCATCTCGTCCCGTGACTGTCCTCGTGCTCAGACGTCTGCTGTCGCGCTCGTCCTCTTGTAGGAGACAGCTTCGCCTTCACCGCGTCCTCCAGACTGTTGCTACGGGAACGCATGATCGAGCCCCTGAGCGGGAAACAGAGAGGATTGTGGGAAACGGCACTAAATGAACACAAAGCTCAAATCAATTCAAGTCACCTTTATTTCTAGTGCACTTTATACAACAGACTTTATTTTAGAGCAGCATTAGTAAACAGGAGGGTAACAGGGTCTTCTCTTTTCAGATGAACTATAAAACACTTTGGTTTCTATTGTAAAACAGCATAAAGCATATTTTACGAGTAGAGTTAGTTCTTTTTTCTTCCTATAAAAGCAGCAGAAGTCTGTGAGACGAGTGTGTTTGTACAGCATGTTCAGACCGATCAGCGCTGATCCACTAATAAAGCAGAGATGTACTCGCCACACACACACACACACACACACACACACAGAATGAATGGGTCATGATGTCATCTGTAAAACAGAGATGCCAGCCGTAGATCTGAATGAGCTTGCAGGACTACACTAAGCCGTCACTCTTCTGTCACTTGGGCCTAGTTTGTTCTTGTCTTTGTGACACAGCTAAAACCGGACTAAGACAGCTGGATGGTTTCAGACGCCGTCCAGCCGGATCAGAGCTGGTCAGGCTGGTTTAGAGGGGGTTTGGCCACTTCTTTAACTGGTCAGGCTGGGAAACCAGTTAAAACCAGCTAGTTCCAGCTTAAACCAGCTGAGACCTGCCAACCGGCGTAGACTGGTTTTAGCCGGGGTCTTTTTCTGCATTTATTTTTATTGATAACCTGTTACACTCAGATGTAGGTCTCAATACAGAAGATCTGATGCTACTTCTGTTTCATCAAGACTTTAACTCTCACATGCATTTATTCCTTTAGCAGAGTCTTAATGTGTCAGATCAGTGTGTGTTTTCCAGCAAAATACGAGTTTTCTCTGTATCTTCCAATGAAACCTATCAGTTATTCAGTTTAGTTCTGTTAGACCAGAGAGTTTATCTTCTCTTTTTTAAGATCTCTGTACTTCAGGCCGAAGAACTGAACTGTGGGTCAGAGGTCAAGCACGAGCTGGTCTCAGATCAGATGACATCATCGCTGCAGCTAATGCAGGCGCTTCAACACCCACACTCACACACACACACACACACGAACACACACACGCACACACACACACACACACGCAAACACACACACACAAACACACACACACACACGCATTTCAGAGAGAGAGAGAGAGAGAGAGAGAGAGAGACAGCAGTGTTTCAGCGGGTAATCAGAACTGGTCTGTTGTGTGTGTGTTTGTGTGTGTTGTGTGTGTGTGTGTGTGTGTGTGTTTGTGTGCGCTGA
>NW_020526659.1:0-64440 GCF_003368295.1 Carassius auratus | reverse complement strand
CAAACATGGAATACTTCTCAGGTGATTTTGAGGCAAATACATACTTTAGAATTTCAAAAACTCTGAGAACACACATCAGTATTTCTGATAGGACTTAAATTGTGAATGATTTTGGATAGCTTGAATGGTTTTGCCGTGGTGATTTTTTTAAATGACCTTACAAAAGGGAATCATTATTGTATTTTTAAATTGCAGCTTCCAACACGTCAAAAATTTTTTCATACAGATGAAAAAGTCATTCTGAGGAATATGCATAGTTTCACGACTTTACAACACTGTATGGATAACAGAAAATTAAAAAACTGTCAGACATCTCATCTCACTCTGTCCCTCTGTTTGAGTGTGTGTGCTTAGACTTCCATTGTCTACGAGAAATAGCGCCCCTACAGGTTTCAATTCCCGAACTTTTACTTTCACTTTTAAATCCGGTTAAAAATTACAAACAAATACTTAGATTTATTCACACTGACAAGCTAAACCAACATATCTGATTATTACCGGTTCCAGGGCTCATGGATAAATTATTTCTGGCCAGAGATACGTGAGAAATAGGAGAGATGAATCACCGCTGTGACCACGAGCGTCTGGAGTAAAGAGCTCAGAAAAAAACGATTTTATTCCTGTTTTAAAGCTTTTTAAAAATAAATTATTACAGCGATATCACACAATCAACCAATTAGAACACACCAAGAAGCTAAATTAAGATGTTTTTGAACTGTTTGTGTGAAATGAAATATTTGTGGCTGCACTATCTGAATCACCGCCTCCGATAGCGCGTACAGTGTCCAGCTCAAAACAAACGAATTTATTCTTGTTTAAGAGCTTTTTTAAATAAAATATTACCACAAATGCACACAATAAACCCATTGTAACACTACAAGAGCTAAATGCAGGTGTTTGTGACCTGTTTAAGTGTGCAAGACTATTTGAAAGCGGGACTGGCAGAATAACATATCTCTCGAGCTGCAGGTTTCTGCCTTTCGTCGTACGAACGAACACATCACGGACAAGCTTATTTCAAAACACATAATAGCTTGGCGAATATAAACGAAAACAGCCACGTGAACATAAACTGGATCTACTGGATTTGAATATTAAAGTGACCACATTTACCACTTGTTTCTGTCTTCAATTTTAATCTATATAAAAAAGGAAACTCATTCGACTTGGCTGCTTTTTTAATGTGTGCGTATTTATTTATTTATCTTTTTATACATTTTGTATAATTTCATAGTTTGTGTATTACAATTATAAAAAACAAAAATAAAATTAGCCACTCACATAGAAATAGCTTAGGCCTTAACCTTTTTCTGACAGTTTTAGGGATTTTTAAAAATCCTAAAAAAACCTTATTTGTGCTGCAAATAATAATTTCAAACTCATTTGATACTGACCTATGACATCCTGTGACATTATATTTATTTTAATTTACATAATCTCATGGATGTAACAGTAAATCTGTTCAGCTCACAGATCAATACTAAGCTGTAATGCAAGCAGAACTTTCACAAATGCTTATGAGTCATTTAAGGATTTGATAACACTGTAAAATAATGTCTAATTTGTTAACATTAGCAAATTCATTGATAACACTTTATAATAACTGCACTCATTATTAAATAGTCAGTTCATGCTTTATAAAGCCTTGTCCCAATATCAATAGTCAGTAGTAAGCAGTTTATAAATACAGCTATAAATAGCTTGTCCTTGGTTTATAAGCACATTTATTAAAATGAGAGTAAGTTATCTTCCTATGAAAATAAAAGATAAAAATAAACAAACAACAACACAGATTGATACAGAACTCAGAAATTTTATTGTGGATTTATGATAAAGCCTGCAAATGAATTCATACTCCTACTCATACTACTTCATACTCCTTTTTCAACATTATGCCAATATACTGAGATGTTAAATTGTGAATGGGTTTAGGATAGCTTAAATGGTGTTGCCATAGAGATTTATTAAAGTAACATAAAAAAATACAATAGTTATTTTACTATATCTTTACAATTTTTCATTCTAAATCTTCATAATTTTTTTATATAAGTAGAAGTCCTCATTTGAAGGAAGCACAGTAAGTTTCATAGCTTTATCACTTTCAAGAGCCAGCATAAAATTTAAACTATCATAACTTATAAATCAAGCTTGCAATTCTTAGTACCTATAATGGCCACCAGAGGGAGCTATAGGATTACTTTTAAATAATTATTGTAGAAACGAGTATGATTTAAATCATTTATAGAAATCTTTCAAAAAAAAATGAATTGTATATATTTTACTGATAAAATGACCCTCACTTAATTAGAATAACAAGCTGAAGTATTTTGAACTGTATATTAAGAATAATTCTTTATAGGCTTTATGGACAGATACGTTTTGAGTGACTCTTGAAGGTTCAGCACCACATCCTCTTTTACCACTGTTTAAAGAATTAATCTTACAGAACAGGTGCGAATTAATTTTGGATAGCTTGAATGGTTTTTGCCGTGATGATTTTTTGAAATAATAGTAAAAAAGGAACCAGTAAATGTCTTTTTATTTTTTTAAAGTGCAGCTTCTAAACACTTAAAAAAAAAAATGTACACATAGAAGACCAGTCATTCTGAGGCATATTTCCTCAGAATGACTGGTCTCATGACCATAGTTTCATGACTATACAACACTGTATGGATGATAGAAAATTAAAAAAAACTATCATACATCTGATGTCACTCAGTCCCACTGTCACTGTGTGTGTGTGTGTGTGTGTGTGTGTGTGTGTTAAGTGAATTAGGTGTGAAACTATCAGGGAGCATTTAGTCTCCAGCGCCAACATTTTACAGAACTGCCACTTTCCTGGAGTCTCCAGAATTACTCGGTGTCAGGCTCTGAGAGACTTAAGATTCCAAAAAATCATTTAATTAGAATACCATGAAGTATTGTGAAATACTATATATTAAGTCTTTATATATATGCTTTATGAACAGATTAGAGTGACTCGTGAAGGACCAGCAGCACCTCCTCTTGTTCGATGGTTTGAGGAATATATCTTCCAGAATCCAGGATTAAGATTTAGGAGCTCATTTTTATTCCACCTCCTTTCCTGAAAGTCTGTCTTGCAGAATTGACTAAAAATTAATCTTCACATTAATTCCTAATTATTTTGCAATTATTTTTGTCAGTTCTTCTTGACCTGTTTTTTTCTTCTTCTTTTCTGACCTCATGACCCAGTCAGCATTTTTGTACAATGGTCAAGTCTTAACTTATCCATTTCTGTATTGCATTTGTGTTTGATATTTCTCATGGGTATTTCATAATTTTCGACTTTACAGTTTGAGTTAAAACTCTTTTTTAGCGCATTCCATCTGTAAAAGAAAACATGCCTAATAATTCTACACACATGAATATAAAGTGTTTTTCTCTTCCAGCTTTCCTGGACTATTGTATAGCACTCATAAATGATTAAATAAAAATAATGGTAGTTATTAAGATTGATATGGTTTGGAATTGGTAAAATGTTCTTGGAAAAAAATCACAATAAAACAATGTTTTAATGTTTAAGTTTGGAATATTAACTGACATGAATGAATGCTATATAAATATTGTTCATGTTAACATAATGTTTATAAATGGAATCTTATTGTAAAGTGTTACTAAAGTTATAAATATATATATATATATATATATATATATATATATATATATATATAATATATATATATATATATATATATATATATATATATATATATATATATATTGTTCTGTGAATGTAATTTTAAAGTCTAGATGATTCGGATTAACCCTTTAACTGCCATATCCTTTAAAACCTCAATGCCAGAGGGATATTATGAATGCATGTGCCCGCTGGGCACACTTTACCTGATGCCACCGGGGGTGGCGATGGCATTGGTGGCTTGAGCCCGCCATCGCTGCTTGCAGCTATATTTATTATTATTATTATTATTATTTTTCTGAAACTTTCTCGAAAAGTCATGAAACTTGGCACACACGTCAGAGCTGGGAAAAATATTAGGTATGCAATGGTTTGCTAAGGTGGGTGTGGCAAAAATGGCTCGACAGCGCCACCTATAAATTTTCAACGAAGTGCATCTTGAGCTACGTTTCAAGTACTTGTATGAAAATCGGTACACACATGTAACACACCAATATCTACAAAAAAGTCTCTTGGTACGAAATCCAAATTCCAACAGGAAGTCAGTAATTATTTTTTTTCTCATCCAAAATTTTGTCATTTTTGCCATTTCCGGAGGTTGTACTTTAACGAACTCCTCCTAGAGATTTATTCAGATCAACACCAAAGTTTGTCAGTGTAATCTAAAGGCCTTTGCGATGTTAAATTGCGAAGATCTAGATTTTTCGTTTGAGTGCGTGTCTGTGGCGGCTTGGCGAATTTCGATGTTTCGCCATGAAAAATGAAGTTGCTATAACTTAGACATAAAATGTCCAATCTGCACCAAACTTCACATGTTTGATAAGACTCCTGACCTGAACAGATCAACATTCCCAAATTTAGTTATAGTCATAGCGCCACCTGCTGGCAACAGGAAGTGAATGCCTTACGCTGCAATGAACTACTCCTAGAAATCTAATAAAATCTAAATTGTGTTATGGTCAGTTTAATCTAAAGGCCTTTGCGATAGTGAATTGTGATTATCTTGAGTTTTCGATAAAGGGTGTGTGCTTGGCGACGTGACAAAGTTTGATGTCTCGCCATGAGAATAAAATTTGTAACTCAGGCATAAAATGTCTGATCTTCCCCAAACTTCACATGTTTGATAAGAGTCCTGGCCTGAACACAACTGAAGGCCAATATTGCATTGGGTGTGGCGAAATGGCTCCATAGCGCCACCTATACATTTTCAACGGAGTGCACCTCGAGCTATGTTTCACGTGCATTTACAAAAATCAGTACACACATGTAACACACCAATACCTACAAAAAAGTCTCTTGGTACGAAATCCGAATCCCAACAGGAAGTCGGTTATTTAGAATTTTCTCTGCAAAATTGGCGTTTTTTTTGCCATTTTCAGGGGTTGTACTTTAACGAACTCCTAGAGATTTATTCAGATCAACACCAAACCTGGTCAGTGTAATCTTAAGCCCTTTGCGATGTTGAATTGCGAAGATCTTTAGATTTCGTTAAAGGGCGTGTCCATGGTGGCCTGACAAATTTCGATGTTTCGCCATGAAAAAGGAAGTTGCTGTAACTCAGACATACAATGTCCAATCTGCCCCAAACTTCACATGTTAGATAAAACTTCTGCCCTTAACAGATCTACATGCCCACATTCAGTTATAGTCATAGCGCCACCTATTGGCAACAGGAAGTGACATGTTTTACGCTGCGACAAACTACTCCTATAATTTTTTTGAGATTAACATATATTTTGTGGTCAGTCTAATCTAAAGGCCTGTGCAATGTTAACTTTTGGAGATCCTGAGTTTTTGTTAAAGGGCGTTTCCATGGCGCCATGACAAAATTTGATGTCTTGCCACAGCAAGAGAAGTTGTTGTAACTCAAGCATAAAATGTTCAATCTTCCCCAAACTTCACATGTTCGATTAGAGTCCTGGCCTGAACACATCTGAAGGCCAATATTCCATTATAATGATAGCGCCACCTGCTGGCAACGGTAAGATTGGCACATATATGGGATATACTTTGATATTTTCCACTTATATTTAGGACATTAAATGCATATTTCTCAACGTTAACCTTTTTACTAAAGCAACACGATGGCGGTGAGCCCGGGTGCGAGGGCCCGTTCATCGCTGCTTGCAGCTTTAATTAGGGCCCGAGCACCGATGGTGTGAGGACCCTCTTGTTTCTGTGTTGTTTATTATTAGGGCTCAAGCCCAAAGGGCGAGAGGCCTATTGTTTTCCTTAGGATTATTTTTTATTATTATTATTATCATTATTAGGGCTCAAGCCCAAAGGGCGAGAGGCCTATTGTTTTCCTTAGGATTATTTTTTATTATTATTATTATTATTATTTTATTTTATTTTTTTTTCCAACGTCTCGGGGACTTTTGGGGCCCTTAACGTGCTTAAAAAGTCTTGAAAATTGGCACACAGATTGGAACCTGCGGCCATTAGGGCCGGGCAGAGACTGATACACGGGCGTGGCACAGGGGCTCTACAGCGCCCCCTGGAATATGGAGGGCCATATATCATACATTCTTGATGAATCTCATCAATCCAAACAACTTTTGTATTGCATATCATAGGCTCCGCCCAACAGGAAGTTGGCTATTTAGGGTTTAGTATTCAAATTTTTTGTCAAAGTTGTGGGGGCTTTTAGGGTCCTTAACATACTCAAAAACTCTTGAAAATTTGCGCACACTTTGGAATTGGTGGCCTTTAGGAGCCTTCAGAGGCTGGGACCCGGGCGTGGCACAGGGGCTCTACGGCGCCCCCTGGAACACAATCAGAAATGTTGATGTATAGCTCACACATACTTGCACATATTCTTATGAAACTCAGTACACATATAGATCTCATCGTGGCCGAACAACTTTCGTATTGCATGTCATAGGCTCCACCCAACAGGAAGTCAGCTATTTAGAGTTATGTAAAAAGCGCATGCTCTGGAATTTGAAATACTTGTCATAGGTTTTTTTCTCGATTGCCGCCAAACTCTGTCAACATGATCTCAAGACACTGGGGATGAAAAATTGCCAGGGGATTTTTGATATCTCAAACGGTTTGCTCGTGGCGAGGCGTTGAAATTATGGCGAGAAATGAGAAACAGGAAGTGTCTAATACCGTCCACATACATTTCCTGATTTTAATCAAACTTCATCAGATTATTCGTTGTATGATGTCGATCGCATATATGTGACTATTAGGAGTCAAAGTTATAGCGCCACCAACTGGCAGAAGGAAGTGTGTCATTTTCAAAATGATTTGAATTCAGCATCTTATTATTACTCGATTTGCTTCAATTTTCATCAGAATAATGTTAAAACACAGCCGATATAAATCTGCAAGGGGGATATTGATATCTAAAAAATTGTTGGCGTGGCAACATGTCAAACTGGAATACTTCTCAGGTGATTTTGAGGCAAATAACATACTTAGAATTTCACAAAACTCTGAACACACATCAGTATTTCTGATAGGAACTTAAATTGTGAATGGATTTTGGATAGCTTGAATGATTTTGCAGTGGTGATTTTTTTAAATGACCTTACAAAGGGAATCATTATTGTATTTTTAAATTGCAGCTTCCAAACACGTCAAAGAATTTTTTCATACAGATGAAAATGTCATTCTGAGGAAATATGCATAGTTTCACGACTTTACAACACTGTATGGATAACAGAAAACTAAAAAACTGTCAGACATCTCATCTCACTCTGTCCCTCAGTTTGAGTATATGTGCTTCAGACTTCCATTGTCTGAGAGAAATTGCGCCCCTACAGGTGCAATTACCGGACTTTTACTTTCACTTTTAAATCGGTTAAAAATACAAATAAATACTTAGATTTAATTCACACTGACAAGCTAAACCAACATATCTGATTATTACCGGTTCAGGGCTCATGGATAAATTATGTCTGGCCAGAGATACGTGAGAAATAGGAGAGATGAATCACAGCTGTGACCACGAGCGTCTGGAGTAAAGAGCTCAGAAAAAAACGAATTTATTCCTGTTTTAAAGCTTTTAAAAATAAATTATTACAGCGATATCACACAATCAACCAATTAGAACACACCAAGAGCTAAATTAAGATGTTTTTGAACTGTTTGTGTGAAAATGAAATATTCGCGGCTGCCTATCTGAAATCACCGCCTCCGATCAGCGCGTACAGTGTCGAGCTCAAAACAAACGAATTTATTCTTGTTTAAGAGCTTTTTTAAATAAAATATTACCACAAATGCACACAATAAACCCATTGTAACACTACAAGAGCTAAATGCAGGTGTTTGTGACCTGTTTAAGTGTGCAAGACTATTTGAAAGCGCGACTGGCAGAATAACATATCTCTCGAGCTGCAGGTTTCTGTCTTTCGTCGTACGAACGAACACACAACGGACAAGATTATTTCAAAACACATAATAGCTTGGCGAATATAAACGAAAACAGCCACGTGAACATAAACTGTTGAGAAATAAATCTGAAGTGGATCTACTGGATTTGAATATTAAAGTGACAACATTTACCACTTGCTTCTGTCTTCAATTGTAATCTATATAAAAAAGGAAACTCATTCTTGGCTGCTTTTTTAATGTGTGCGTATTTATTTATTTACCTTTTTATACATTTTGTATAATTTCATAGTTTGTGTATTACAATAAAAACAAAATCTCATGGATGTAACAGTAAATCTGTTCAGCTCACAGATCAATACTAAGCTGTAATGCAAGCAGAACTTTCACAAATGCTTATGAGTCATTTAAGGATTTGATAACACTGTAAAATAATGTCTAATTTGTTAACATTAGCAAATTCATTGATAACACTTTATAATAACTGCACTCATTAGTAAATAGTCAGTTCATGCTTTATAAAGCCTTGTCCCAATATTAATAGTCAGTAGTAAGCAGTTTATAAATACAGCTATAAATAGCTTGTCCTTGGTTTATAAGGACATTTATTAAAAAGGAGAGTAAGTTATCTTCCTATGAAAAATAAAAGATAAAAATAAACAAACAACAACACAGATTGATACAGAACTCAGAAATTTTATTGTGGATTTATGATAAAATCAGCCTGTAAATGAATTCATACTCCTCCTCATACTACTTCATACTCCTTTTTCAACATGATGCCAATATACTGAGATGTTAAATTGTGAATGGGTTTAGGATAGCTTAAATGGTGTTGCCATAGAGATTTATTAAAGTAACATAAAAAAATACAATAGTTATTTTACTATATCTTTACAAATTTTCATTCTAACTCTTCATAATTTTTTATATAAGTAGAAGTCCTCATTTGAAGGAAGCACAGTAAGTTTCATAGCTTTATTTTTTTCAAGAGCCAGCATAAAATTAAAACTATCATAACTTATAAATCAAGCTTGCAATTCTTAGTACCTATAATGGCCACCAGAGGGAGCTATAGGATTACTTTTAAATAATTATTGTAGAAACTAGTATGATTTAAATCATTTATAGAAATCTTTCAAATAAAATAATATGTATTTTAGGAATTTTACTGATAAAATTACCCTCACTTAATTAGAATAACAAGCTGAAGTATTGTGAACTGTATATTAAGAATAATTCTTAATAGGCTTTATGGACAGATACGTTTTGAGTGACTCTTGAAGGTTCAGCATCACATCCTCTTTTACCACTGTTTAAAGAATTAATCTTACAGAACAGGTGTGAATGAATTTTGGATAGCTTGAATGGTTTTGTCGTGGTGATTTTTTGAAATAATAGTAAAAAAGGAACCAGTAAATGTCTTTTTATTTTTTTAAAGTGCAGCTTCTAAACACTTCAAAAAAAAAAAAAATGTACACATAGAAGACAATTCATTCTGAGGCATATTTCCTCAGAATGACTGGTCTCATGACAATAGTTTCATGACTATACAACACTATATGGATGATAGAAAATTAAAAAACTATCCTACATCTGATGTCACTCAGTCCCATTGTCACTGTGGGTAGTGTGTGTGTGTGTGTGTGTGTGTGTTAAGTGAATTAGGTGTGAAACTATCAGAGAGCATTTAGTCTCCAGCGCCAACATTTTACAGAACTGCCACTTTCCTGGAGTCTCCAGAATTACTCGGTGTCAGGCTCTGAGAGTTAAGATTCCAAAAAATGATTTAATTAGAATACCATGAAGTATTGAGAAATACTATATATTAAGACTTTATATATAGGCTTTATGAACAGATTAGAGTGACTCGTGAAGGACCAGCACCACCTCCTCTTGTCCGATGGTTTGAGGAATATATCTTCCAGAATCTGGGATTAAGATTTAGGAGCTCATTTTTATTCCACCACCTTTCCTGAAAGTCTGTCTTGCAGAATTGACAAAAAATTAATCTTCACATTATTTCCTAATTATTTTGCAATTATTTTTGTCAGTTCTTCTTGACCTGTTTTTCTCTTCCAGCTTTCCTGGACTATTGTATAGCACTCATAAATGATTAAATAAAAAATAATGGTAGTTATTAAGATTGATATGGTTTGGAATTGGTAAAATGTGCTTGGAAAAAAATCACAATAAAACAATGTTTTAATGTTTAAGTTTGGAATATTAACTGACATGAATGAATGCTATATAAATATTGTTCATGTTAACATAATGTTTATGAATGGAATCTTATTGTAAAGTGTTACTAAAGTTATATATATATATATATATATTAGGGGTGTAACGATACGCGTATTCGTATTGAACCGTTCGGTACGACGCTTTCGGTTCGGTACGCGGTACGCATTATGTATACCGAACGGTTCGTTGGAGTATTTAATTATATTTGAAAAAAAAAAAAAAAAAGAGAGAGAGAGAAATATAATGATATGCGTTTAACAAGGTAGCCCAATAACCCAAACAACGTAACAGGCAACGCCCCTGACACTCCCGAAGAAGAAAAAAACACCATCTTATATGTTTATGTTAGGCTACTCAGCAGGCGCTCGCTCACTCAGTACGCGCTGAAGGCTCGTTGCAAAATAGCCAATGCGTTTAACAGACTAGAAATGAGAAGATCCTCCAATAACCAACAGGTCTGGTGTTTGGGTGCACTTTGGATTCCCTTTAAGCTATAATGGTGATGGCAAGAGAGTGGTTTCCTTTCAAAAGCGCTCGGGCAGAAGCGCTCATGAGGCGTCTGTCTTTGCTAAGCAACAATGACGTGCTCTCTCCATGAGACGCGGAAATTTCAGCGAAGGATAAATGGATTTGCAGCTCTAAAAATCGCTTGCAGTAGCTCTGCTACTAAATTTATTTCAAAATTGCAATCCATATACAACTATGATCAGCTGATCCTTCATCTTGGCTGAGCTCTCAACGTTGTTACGGGAAAGGATGAAGCTGATTGGTTGGTTCTTGTCACATGACCCGCGGTGCGCTTGCGGCATTCTGAAAAGTTGAGATGTTTTTACATTTTGCTGTATCTAAAACGTATCGAACCGAACCGAACCGAACCGTGACATCAGTGTATCGTATCGAACCGAACCGTGAATTTTGTGAACCGTTACACCCCTAATATATATATATATATATATATATATATATATATATATTGTTCTGTGAATGTGATTTTAAAGTCTAGATGATTCGGATTAACCCTTTAACTGCCATATCCTTTAAAACCTCACTGCCAGAGGGATATTGTGAATGCATGTGCCCGCTGGGCACAGTTTACCTGATGCCACCGGGGTGGCGATGGCACTGGTGGCTTGAGCCCGCCATCGCTGCTTGCAGCTATATTGTTATATTAAAATGTTCATGTTGAAAAATTTGTGATGCACTAGGGCTAGGCTACTTTTTTCAGCCGCATATATGCCCACTGAAAATGAACGCATTTTAGTACAATGCAAATACATTAAAGAGCTAGAGATATGATGACTAGTTGCCAATAAGTATTGTTATGGTGCAAAAAGTCAAACTTCAGAGGCTTGTCATCAATAACCTTGAATGGAATGTAAATGTACATCCAAGCTTAGCTGCAGGAATCTGTGAGGGCAATGGACAAGAACATTGGTGCAGGCTTAGTAACAATTACTCTTGTATGGTTGTCTATTAGGGATGTGCATCTCCATAACTGAGGCCGATGCGATACGCATCTCGATGCATAGCCAACGATACGATACATTAAAGATACATGAAGCAGCTAGCGATGCGATACGATACGATACACCTCTGTTACAATGCAGTGCGATCCGATTTCGATTCGATTCAACACGATTCGATGCGGTATGATGCAATGAAACAAATCATGATATGCATTTCATTATGTTACAGATACTTTTATTTCTTTGTTTCAGACAACAATTCATAAATTAACTTAAGTGCCTTCTGATTTGTAGTGCATGACCCTTATACAAATAGGCTTTGGTAGTGCAAAAAAACATTAAATAAAACCAAATGTTTTTTTCCTGTTTTGTCCCTACTAAAACTTTTAAAAGCTCAAACATTTAACAGTGAAACAAATTAAGGATGCTGCTCAGAGGTAAACTGAAGAAATGTTCCATAACATGCTAGCAGATGAATGTGCTTTCAGCAGACAGGCTTACTCAGTGAACAGAAAACAGGTGCTATTTTGACATAACCAATAATAATATGAAGTACCAAAAAAAAAAATTTTGTCAGTTATTTCATAACTGTATTCAAATGTAAAAAAAAAAATAATGAAAATAAAATAAACTAGTATAGGCAGTCACAGGCTGCTGTAAACCAGACTCATCAGATTAAATTTAACTTAAATATGCTCTTTTAAGGTTTTTCTTAAGAAATATCAGTTGATCCGAGCAGAACTGTTAGGCAACTTCGATTGAAAAAAAGTTTTGATCCTTTGCTCACCCGGCGTCCCGCTAGCAGTGGCAGGTTCAGCTAAATCCGAGTGAGAGGAGGAGGAGGAGGAGGAGGAGGCGGCCGGCGTCTCCAAACTCACACCGTGTCGGCGCTTCAGGTGTGTTGTCAGATTTGTCGTGCTGCCTGTATATTTTATAGCGGCACGACATATTTTACAAATTGCATGGGTTTTATCAAGATTTCCAGCTTTCTTATAAAAGCCAAAGTGTTTCCACACACTGGATTTGTAATTACTTGGTGGAGGATGCAACTGCTCTACCTCTGCCATGTTAATCTATGTGACTTTCTTGACACGCCCCGGTCTCTGTGGTGTTGTGAAAGGCTACGTCATCACGCAACAGTGAAGAGAGACGTGCTTGAAAAACAGTTTAGAAGGGTGAAAACAATCTAAAAATATTATTCCTTTTCTAAATAATGAAAGTATAGTTATCTACTAATAATTATAAAGAAATAAATCTGGGTTTACCGATGCAGATATGTTAGAAACGATGCATTGCGATACAAAAGCCAATTTGAATCCGATGCACACTTTTTAAACCGATGCATCGCATCTTTAACTTTTTAAGCCGATGCACCGAGCGAATCGGGGAATCTTCCCATCCCTATTGTCTATACAATAAACATTATAGTGCTGTCAAAATGAATGATTAATCCACATTGTTAATCAAAAACTAAAAATAACTCATAATCCTGATACCTTCTTAATCGATAGCTTCCTGTATTCGGTACATATGTCTGCTATGTCCAGTGTTCGGGGTTACAAAGTTGGTAAAGCCTAGTTATCACAAAATTGTCAATCGCGTCGTCGTTCGCAAACTATAATTTATTAAAATGTCTCGCTACCGAACTACCTACAGTAGCTTAATTTGTGGAGGATGAAGAGAAAGCCCCCATTTGGTAAATGAGCCAGTGAGAAATAATAACTTTTAAGTAGGGTCCAGTGCCTTTTTTGATACTTTTAAAACGGTACCGGCGCCTAAACAGTGCCTTAAACGATACTTTAAAAAAAATAACCTAAAAAAACTATGGATAACATTAGAGAATATTATAAATATTTAAAATAAATCCATAGCTTTCACCTTGGATGCTCTCATTTCCCAAGTTGTGCTTCCCTTAATAAGGCTAATAAATGTATTTCACAATCTGGGTCATTATTTAATACAAAAGCACACATAATGTTTGTACTGTATCTCTGTCAATCACTCTGATATTTAGTTAAGATGAGTGCTGTCTGTCACTGTCTTTAATCAGTCCTGTGAATTACTGTATGGTCATTCTTTATTAAGTAGCAACAATGTCGTTTTTAAAATACAGTACTGTGCAAAAGTCTTATGGAAAAGAAAATATAGTATTTTCACCCCAAAAAGAGTGTTTTAAGTCAGTTATTTATATATTTTGCTGTAGTGTGTCCTTAGGAAAAATCAGTTTGCCATTAATTTTAATAATAATCTAGTGCGATTTTGAATGCACAAGCAGTCTGACGACGGCAAAATGGATGTTTGGAAATATATATTTTATATAGTATATATTTTATACTGACACACCATCATGACGAACACCATTCTTTTAAGTGAAAATACTAACGTGCCTAAGACTTTTGCACAGTAGTGTATTAAGTATATTTAAATAAGAGTAATTAAAGTATGCGTTCGTTCATATGTGTTAAGGGCTAGATTTTCGCTGGAGGAAACGGCTGTGATGAGCGCGCGGTGACAAGCGAAAACTTTATACTAGATGAGAAACCGACTGCTCCCTCGTGACCTTTTGTAAACTGTATTTATGACAAAGAACTGCACGGATACAGATATTCGAACAATCTATCGAGAAACACACACCTTGTGTCCTCTGTCTCTGTTTGAGCTCGCATTGAATCACTGTTTCACGGCTGATCACTGAGCTCGGATTGCAGAGCGCGCTGAAAGACAGAGAGGAGACCGCGGTCTGACGCCGGTTTCATATGAAATTTAAGGGGACTGACTCTGAGGCGATCGGAAGCCAGTTCCACCCTACTTTTAAGAAATATAATTTTTGATAAACGAACCCAAAACCGGCTATGTCCTTGCTGGAGTGTGATGTGATTTGTGTCATGTGCAGGTGCGATGGATGGATCGCCTACAGACCAATAGGGTGTCGGAATGGTATATGTTTATACTTCTCATCCAACCACAATCGAATTCACTCCATCCGGATGGCGCGATTTATCTGGATATTTTTTTTTCTCAATTATGACAAGCCAGAATGAAAACAAGCCGAAATAAAATAGCAGTAACGAAGCTATTTTTAAAATGTAAGGAGTAGAAAGTACAGATACTTGCGTGAAATGTAAGGAGTAGAAGTAAAAAGTCGGCTGAAAAATAATTACTCAAGTAAAGTATAGATACCCCAAATTTCTACTTAAGTACAGTAACGAAGTATTTGTACTTCGTTACTTGACACCTCTGGACTTGACACACTAATATTTTATATATTTGAAATCAGCAACACAATCTGAGGTGAACTGTCACATTGTTTTCTATGACGTTCAAATTGCATTAAAGCATATTTTAGGTTGATACAGCTAGCACGCATGTGCAGTCTCGCGTTTCATGTTTCTATGGCAACCAGTGAGGGACACTTCGACCGCCAAACCACTCTTTACATTTCCTCCCATTTTTATAATAATATAAATGAACCATTTAATCTTAAAGTTTTATTGGTCAGATTCAGACTCGATGCAGAGCAGAGAGCACGGAGATGTTAGCAAATAAATAACGTCAGCGAATGATTGCTATTATAGTTCAAAAGGGCAAACAGCAGAAGTTATTATGCGAGTTAACTCGAGTCAGAATGGACATGTAAACAGCTGCATTAGTCATCCGTCACCATGACATCAAGTGGAATTTTGAAGCTGAAATAATGAGTGGATTAAGCTTGAACTTGGAATAACGAGAGGAATAACATAGATAACTTTCATGTTGGAGGATTGTAAATGCATTACAAGCGGTCAGGTATAAGGAAGAGAGACTATGGCTTCTTAAATTAGGCAAGACAAAAAGCTGTATTTTTCGCAGCAGGTTTATTGACTTGTAATAGCAATTATTGGTGTTTAAGGTGGAATATGTGACAATCGGGTACAGTCGGTCTTTCTCTTCCCGGCGGTTTTGGGTCCAGCTTTCAAATAATAGACTGGTCCGTGTCAGGTCGCTCACTAGGAGTTGCTTAATGAACAGGCTGCTGCACGCAAGTTTTTTTTTATTTATTTTTTTATTTTATATTTTTTTAAATGGAGAATCAATCACCCTATTGGTTAAAATCCCGAAACTGTTTACTTAAATATTAAATTGATAAATGACATCAAATTAAATGTAATCACTGGTAATATAGGATTTGTGAAATGGTAGGACTGAGCCTGTAAGGGACCCCTTAATGTTACAGAGACTGTAGATGAAACTGTAAGCAAGACACTGACGGGGTGCATGACTATAGGTTACAGTGGTATCTGAGTAATGGTGCGGCCTGGCCACCAAAGCTGGGTTAAGGGGTAAAGGAGCTACATAATCTGGCCTAGACTTCAAGGTGGGCGGTGCAGTAACAAGCGAAGCTGATGGCCTTGTAACTGTTTTGGGCAGGGTTACCTCGGCAGCTGAATTATCAGCACTGAATGGGGATTCAGCTACTGAAACAGTAATGTGTTCGGTAGGTAATATGGGGGAATGCATTACTGATGACATAGATAAGAAGTTAACATGGCATTAACATCTTGAGATTCCTGTTTAAGAAGTACACAAACATATTTAGCAACCTCAAGCTCATTTTGGACCTTTTTGAGATGTCGCTGGTTTTCAACCTGCTTAGCTATTAACTCTCTAGTCTTTGTGGCTTTTTCTTATCTAGCCTGAGAATCTACAATGGGTTAGGCATTAGACCTCTTTGATCTGCTGTTGAAGTTCTTCCAAGTCAAGAGTCTTTAGCCTTTCCTCCAACATGGCAGCTTGAAGATCAGAGAATCCATGTCTGGGAGATCTGTGTTGTGCACTGCAATAAGATCTTGATGAAGTACTGGACATCATACCAGAATAAATTAACCTAGATGCATGTCTTGATGGTCTAGATCCCCCTTCCTCAAATCTTACCCTGGAGGTCCAATGCACTGCAGAGTTTAGCTCCAACCCTGATTAAAGTCACCTGTCTGCCATTTTCGAATGATCCCATAGACATTGATTGACACTGATTAGCATGCTCAGGTGTGTTTGATTAGGGATAGTGCTAAACTCTGCAGGAAAGTGGACCTCGAGGTCCAGATTTGAGGATCCCTGGTCTAGATGGTCTCTACGAAGTCGGATCAGCAAGAGGTGACTCCAGATGTAGATTAGGTGGGAGCTGGACCTCGTAATCAGCCAGATGGGAAGGAAGGTGTCTCTCTTGGAGGGCGAGGTCAGACAACAGGCTCAGTTGCTCTGGGAGGTTCAGGGTCCATCTTGATGCACATCCAGCTCAAAGGACATATACAAGCTTATGAAACACTCAGTGGGTTCAGGTGTAGCTCAGCCAAGATGGTGGCGTGTGTTTCCGGTTAGAGAAACAGGAGAGAGGATCCCAATTTAACTTGTTTAAGCATAGATGGGTTTGTATATGTTACTTCACACAAATGTGGTACGTAATCATTTACACACGGGAAAAACATACAACAATCGATACAAACAGTCCAGCCAGCCTGATTTGTAACCTGCTGCTGTCAAGTCAAAATATCCGCTCCCAACTGAGCTCCATCATTGCTGTCTGTGCTCTTTACTGTAGCTGAATTTTATTTGACAAATTATGTACGACAGCTACTTATGTCATGTCAATTTTCATTTCTTACAAGTGGGAGTTATGGGTTTGGGGGCTGTTGTGGAGTGGGTTGACGTGTGTGTTTTTCCTCCATCATGGATGTGCTGGGTGTCACCACTTCAGATTTTGTGTGTTGTCTGCATTGTAACTGACAATTTTGACAAATTATGTAAAAATCAGCATTTCTATAGTCTCCCATGGTGGTTCCCATTTTTATGTCAGGAAAAAGGTGGATAGCCTAACTGTCTGCATATGCTTTCACCTGTTAATCATTTATATTTTATATTAGTTCACGTTACTTTTATGAAATAGATGAATAACAATTTATTTGTTTTAAAAAAAACATTACATTTTGTTTGAAATGCATCTTTACGGATTACATAATGTAAGAGTTTTTGTTTTCGATTAGAATGATTTCATTTTAAAGAAGTACTTTAAAGCATTCCATTGATATATTTGTCATGTCTGGGAGGCATATATTCGCTGAGTTTCAGTTCATTTTTGTGAAGCGCTTTGCTCAAGATGAGACGCAGAAACCACTTTCTTGTTTCCACCATTAAGACCACACGTTGTCTGAGAATTTGTTACCTTTACCTTTAATTTCTCGTTTATTTGATCCACTGTTACTTCTTCTATGTTTAAGTATTTTTCAGCTGCCTTTAGAATTATTCTGATTTTTTCCGTACGGGTTTCTGTTTGCGCTGAGCAATTAACCACTTCTACTATAAATGCAATAAAAGACATCCTATCAAGACATCTTACATTGTGTTTTCAGTAACGTTACACCCATGCCGGAGACCTGGGTTCGAGCCCCGCTTGTCGCGAGTGCGAGGAGCGTCGGAGAGGACCCGGGAGAGAGGGGTTACATTGGTGCCGTGACCCGGGTGGGAGTGAGGTTTAGGGGGGTGAGTGTAACGGAGGCCAGCGGGTAGTGCTGTACAGGTAAACCTCACTCCCCGATCTCAAGAGACGCACTGGCCACAGACGATAGTGGCTGTAGCCATTTAGCTTCCTTGTTAGTGAGTCCGCCTCCCATGCCGGAGACCTGGGTTCGAGCCCCGCTTGTCGAGAGTGCGAGGAGCGTCGGAGAGGACCCGGGACAGAGGGGTTACATTTGCTTACCTTACAATTCCTTTCTGGCGCCGATACAGGATGGCTGCCTCCGTGATGTGCTCTGCATATGTTTTTGTGTTTTTGTTAGTTTGTCCTGTCTTTAGTTATATTCCTGCCATCAGTTTCACCAGGGATGAACTGCTGAACATTCGGCAGAATGCACCACAATATGTTTTTCTAGAAATCTCCGCTCTCTACCCAACAAAACGGACGAACTCCTTCTGCTTTCTCTGACAAATAAGGATTTCACACACTCTGCTGCTCTGTGTTTCACGGAAACCTGGCTGAATGACACGATACCGGACAGCGCGCTCCATCTGCCGGACTTTCAGCTGTTTAGAGCGGATCGCGACGCAGAATCAACGGGGAAATCGCGTGCCGGCGGCGGGACATACGTGCTGCTCAAATCTCGAAACACTCTTCATTAACTGCAAGCTGTTCTATTCGCCGCGGGAGTTTAACTCGTTCATTCTGGTCAGTGTTTACATTCCTCCGCAAGCGCATGTGAGCTCAGCTTTACAGAAACTCGCTGATCAGATCACAGACACAGAACAACAACACCCGGACTCTGTTTTAATAATTCTCGGGGACTTTAATAAAGCCAATCTCTCCCGTGAACTGCCAAAATACAGACAGCATGTTACATGTCCCACTAGAGACAGTAGTATATTGGATCACTGTTACACCACAATAAAGGATGCATATCACTCTGTTCCACGAGCAGCTTTGGGACGTTCTGATCACCTTCTGGTTCATCTTATACCGTCCTACAGGCAGAAACTAAAATCAGCTAAACCTGTATCAAGGACTGTAAAAAGATGGACTAATGAAGCAGAGCAGGATTTACAATCTTGTTTTGACCTCACTGATTGGAGTGTTTTTGAAGCTGCTGCCACCGATCTGGATGAACTCACAGAGACCGTAATATCATATATCAGTTTCTCTGAGGATATGTGTATTCCTACAAAGACTCAACTAATTTACAATAATGACAAACTGTGGTTCACTGCAAAACTCAGACAGCACCGCCAGGCCAAAGAAGATGCTTACGTGAAGGGGGACAATGTCTTGTATAAACAGGCTAAATACACACTGGAAAAAGAGATCAAAGTGGCAAAGAGGAATTGTTCTGAAAAAATAAGGTTCACTTCCAACGACTCCGCATCAGTGTGGAAAAGTCTAAAGAAGATCACCAATTGCAAGACACCACCCCCCAGCACTGTGGAGAATCAACGACGATCTGAACGAGTTTTACTACAGGTTTGAAAGAACACCCATCACCTGCCCTGAATGCCTCCCCACGCAACCGTTCACACCATTCACAACTCCTGGAACCCGCCCTGAACACATCTCCAAACAAGCACTCTCACCATTCACACCTCCTTCATCCCCCCTCTCCCCCACACCTGCAATTCAGATCAGCAAGGATGCGGTGCGCCAGGCCTTCCGGAAGCAGAAAAGGAAAAAAGCACCAGGCCCAGTTTGTGTTACACCAGCCTGTCTAAAATCCTGTGCTGACCAGCTGGCCCCCATCTTCACACAGATCTTCAACAGATCGCTGGAGCTGTGCGAAGTCCCTTCATGCTTCAAACACTCCACCATCATCCCCATCCCTAAGAAAACCAAAATTACAGGACTAAATGACTACAGGCCTGTGGCTCTAACGTCTGTAGTCATTTAAATAAACTGGTGCTGGCCTACCCAAAGGACATCACTGGGCCCTTGCTGGATCCTCTTCAGTTTGCCTACAGAGCAAACAGGTCTGTGGACGATGCAGTAAACATTGGACTGCATTATGTTCTGCAACACCTAGACAGACCGGGGACGTATGTGAGGATCCAGTTTGTGGACTTCAGCTCGGCCTTCAATACGATCATCCCAAACCTCCTTCTGCCCAAACTAAATCAGCTCTCCGTGCCCACCTCCATCTGTCAGTGGATCAACAGCTTCCTGACAGACAGGCAGCAGCTAGTGAGGTTGGGAAAATACACATCCAGCACCCGTACAATCAGCACCGGAGCTCCCCAGGGCTGCGTTCTCTCCCCATTGCTCTTCTCCCTGTACACTAATGATTGCACATCTAAGGAACCCTCTGTCAAGCTCCTGAAGTTTGCAGACGAGACCACACTCATCGGCCAAATTCAGGACGGTGAAGAGTCTGCTTACAGACAGGAGGTTAAAGAGCTGGCTGTCTGGTGCACTCTCAACAACCTGGAGCTTAACATGCTCAAAACAGTGGAGATTATCGTGGACTTCAGGAGAAACCCCCCTGCACTCCCCCCACTCACCATCATGAACAGCACTGTGACTGCAGTGGAGTCATTCAGGTTCCTGGGCACCACTATCTCTCAGGACCTGAAGTGGGACATTCACATTGACTCCATTGTGAAAAAGGCCCAGCAGAGGTTGTACTTCCTTTGCCAGCTGAGGAAGTTTAACCTGCCACAGGAGCTGCTGAAAGAGTTCTACTCAGCCGTCATTGAATCCATCCTCTGCACTTCAGTAACTGTCTGGTTCAGCTCAGCTTCTAAATCTGACCTCAGAAGACTACAGAGGGTAGTCCGGACTGCTGAGCGAATCATCGGTACAACCCTCCCTTCTATTCAAGAACTGTACTTATCCAGAGTGAGCAAAAGGGCTGTTAAAATCACTCTGTACCCCTCACATCCAGCACACTCCCTCTTTGAACTGTTGCCATCTGGTCGACGCTACAGAGCACTGAGCACTAGAATGACCAGACACAGGACCAGTTTCTTCCCTCAGGCGATCCATCTTATGAACAGCTGATAATAACTGCGAACACACTACACTTTATATTTATATACACATACACTTATTTATCTAAAACACATACTTAGTATACACTTAAATTTTGCACATAATATACATGTACATACATAACTGCATTTTGTAATATACCTGCCTACAATTGTCAATTTGTATGTTGTCATTCACTATCTACTTATTTGTATTTTTTATTCTTTTATTATGTGTTTTATGTTCTGTCGCTGTCATTTTGTTGTACTGCGGAACTTCTGTCACGAAAACAAATTCCTCATATGTATAAACATACCTGGCAATAAAGCTCATTCTGATTCTGATTCTGATTCCATAGCCTGCACTATGATTACTTCCACAGTTGCAGCATTTTGGAAGAACTCCATGTCCAAATTTCCCATATTCATATTTACCTACACACCTTGCATAGCGCTGTTTTCTCTTACAACTTTCAGCAATATGACCAAATCTTTGACACTTGAAGCATCTAACTGGTGGTGGTACATATGTCCGAACTTTGTAACTTTCGGTTTTCTAATCTGCTGTCGATCTCTTTCACTTTCTGATCCATATGTTTGATACCATGTTTTCTTTCTTTTGCGATTTTCCTCTAATTTCCAATTACTTGCCGAACTTTCTAATCCACCGCCATCCATACCATCTGTTTCCGGATCACTTCCTGATTCCATGCAACTTCCTTCCATCTCCTCCTCAGTCACACCCCAGTGTTGCCAACCACCAATCTCCTTCCCTTCGCCTTCAAAACCTGGTAAAACTTTCGTCTCTGTCGATCACTATGTTGGTGGAGTTTTGTGTGTCTCTCGTCAGCAATGATTGTTTCATGTGGGTGTCTCCATTAATTTTTCATCAGCCAAAGCTGGCACTCATTACCTGCCTCCTATTTATTGCCCTGTCTTTCGTCTTGTGTTTGTTAGATCGTTGCTTGAAGCTCCCTGTGTACATGCCTGGTTTCTCATCCCTCTTTCTACCTGTTCTTCTCCACACTGGATCCTAAAGCTTCTGGAATCCCATCCACTCCTCTCAACACCGGATCGCTCATCTCAGTTCCTGCATCACGCTCTCCTGCTGGCTTATCTCACCTCTACTTCCTGGCCACCTGTGACTTCATCTCTCTCCATCCCATTGTTCCTGCTGATTTACTACTGTTCATTTGTGTATCTTCTCATTAAACTATTATTCACTTGCAATTGCTTCCTCGCCCTTCTTACCGTTACAAACTGGTCAACTAATGTGATGCACAAATGATCCGTGCACAAATGATCCGTTACCTCTTCCTCCTCTAATCACATGTCGGATCCGTTAACCCGCTTTGTTCTGGGACTGCGCAATTTACAAATTAAATCAAACACCATCTCAGAGGTGATTCTTCAGATGCCACAAGTGTTTGAACACACATAGAAAACAATACATATGAATTTTAAAAGACATTGTGCTTCTTCTCCAGTGTGCGGATGCTAAATGTTGAAGGGTACTGGTTGAAGAACGAGATTTATACTGTATATTTTATTCTATTGCAGCCTTTTGTGATTTGATAAGTGCACTAACCCATATCACAATGTCAAGTTCATTTTGATTAATTGTGAAGTCCTGATGAGAAGCGTAAAATATTTTCAAATTTATGAAACTGTGATGGGTCACTAGAGTCTGGGTAATTAATGGGATACACTTTTAAAATACTTACTTCAGCTTTTCCAGTCTACACTGTACATTTTCAAACAGAGTCAAGATGATCTTCATTCCTGGGTTTCCTAGTTTATTCTCACTCAGATCCAGCTCTGTCAGATTTGAAGGGTTTGAATTTAGAGCTGCAGACAACATGACAACCTCCTTCTGTGATACAGTTGTTCTTCAGACTGCATAAAGAGAAAACACTTCAATTTTCATCTGAATATTTACCAGGATCTTTTAGCTGACAGATGGAAAACACTGATGATGATGGTTTTTCAGTCAGCAATCTCTTACTGACACATAAAAAGCAAGAATTCAAAAGTGTCCTAGAAGCAATGAAAAACTCAGAGTTAATTCTGTGTACAAATGCGATTTATATATATATATATATATATATATATATATATATATATATATATATATATATTAGGGCTGGTAATTTTACACGTTAATTAGATTAATTCAAAAATTATTAACGCATTTAACACAACTGTGTTGGCTCAACTGTCATTTCATACAGTTGATTGATGACTAATATAAGGCAGAGCAACAACTTACCATGCCTGATGCGGCCAAGAGAATATCCATAAAATTCAAGATATGAAGCAAAATTCCCCGTTTGAGATTATGTCTCATATTTATATCACATAGTTAAGAAATATCACACCAACTGTAGGAAATTATCTTTTCACTATAGATTTTCCGATACCCTTTTTCTCTTCCCGATACCGATTATGATACCTGGGCTCAGGGTATCGGCCGATACCGAGTACTGATCCGATACCTGGGTGTGTCTCTGTATACACAGCTGTATATACTACCAGCCCTGTGTAAATTGCTAAAATTATTTTATGGTGTGCTTCAGACTGATCCCTTAATAAAACATAAACAAATACATGTTGAACTACTGTATTTATTACAGTATTTTTATTATATGACATGAATTTGACAATAATATTATTTATTTTCTTAAGTGAAAAAGAACTCAAAACTGTCATTTTGTTGTACTGCGGAACTTCTGTCACGAAAACAAATTCCTCATATGTATAAACATACCTGGCAATAAAGCTCATTCTGATTCTGATTCCATAGCCTGCACTATGATTACTTCCACAGTTGCAGCATTTTGGAAGAACTCCATGTCCAAATTTCCCATATTCATATTTACCTACACACCTTGCATAGCGCTGTTTTCTCTTACAACTTTCAGCAATATGACCAAATCTTTGACACTTGAAGCATCTAACTGGTGGTGGTACATATGTCCGAACTTTGTAACTTTCGGTTTTCTAATCTGCTGTCGATCTCTTTCACTTTCTGATCCATATGTTTGATACCATGTTTTCTTTCTTTTGCGATTTTCCTCTAATTTCCAATTACTTGCCGAACTTTCTAATCCACCGCCATCCATACCATCTGTTTCCGGATCACTTCCTGATTCCATGCAACTTCCTTCCATCTCCTCCTCAGTCACACCCCAGTGTTGCCAACCACCAATCTCCTTCCCTTCGCCTTCAAAACCTGGTAAAACTTTCGTCTCTGTCGATCACTATGTTGGTGGAGTTTTGTGTGTCTCTCGTCAGCAATGATTGTTTCATGTGGGTGTCTCCATTAATTTTTCATCAGCCAAAGCTGGCACTCATTACCTGCCTCCTATTTATTGCCCTGTCTTTCGTCTTGTGTTTGTTAGATCGTTGCTTGAAGCTCCCTGTGTACATGCCTGGTTTCTCATCCCTCTTTCTACCTGTTCTTCTCCACACTGGATCCTAAAGCTTCTGGAATCCCATCCACTCCTCTCAACACCGGATCGCTCATCTCAGTTCCTGCATCACGCTCTCCTGCTGGCTTATCTCACCTCTACTTCCTGGCCACCTGTGACTTCATCTCTCTCCATCCCGTTGTTCCTGCTGATTTACTACTGTTCATTTGTGTATCTTCTCATTAAACTATTATTCACTTGCAATTGCTTCCTCGCCCTTCTTACCGTTACAAACTGGTCAATTAATGTGATGCACAAATGATACGTGCACAAATGATCCGTTACCTCTTCCTCCTCTAATCACATGTCGGATCCGTTAACCCGCTTTGTTCTGGGACTGCGCAATTTACAAATTAAATCAAACACCATCTCAGAGGTGATTCTTCAGATGCCACAAGTGTTTGAACACACATAGAAAACAATACATATGAATTTTAAAAGACATTGTGCTTCTTCTCCAGTGTGCGGATGCTAAATGTTGAAGGGTACTGGTTGAAGAACGAGATTTATACTGTATATTTTATTCTATTGCAGCCTTTTGTGATTTGATAAGTGCACTAACCCATATCACAATGTCAAGTTCATTTTGATTAATTGTGAAGTCCTGATGAGAAGCGTAAAATATTTTCAAATTTATGAAACTGTGATGGGTCACTAGAGTCTGGGTAATTAATGGGATACACTTTTAAAATACTTACTTCAGCTTTTCCAGTCTACACTGTACATTTTCAAACAGAGTCAAGATGATCTTCATTCCTGGGTTTCCTAGTTTATTCTCACTCAGATCCAGCTCTGTCAGATTTGAAGGGTTTGAATTTAGAGCTGCAGACAACATGACAACCTCCTTCTGTGATACAGTTGTTCTTCAGACTGCATAAAGAGAAAACACTTCAATTTTCATCTGAATATTTACCAGGATCTTTTAGCTGACAGATGGAAAACACTGATGATGATGGTTTTTCAGTCAGCAATCTCTTACTGACACATAAAAAGCAAGAATTCAAAAGTGTCCTAGAAGCAATGAAAAACTCAGAGTTAATTCTGTGTACAAATGCGATTTATATATATATATATATATATATATATATATATATATATATATATATATATATATATATATATATATATATATATATATATTAGGGCTGGTAATTTTACACGTTAATTAGATTAATTCAAAAATTATTAACGCATTTAACACAACTGTGTTGGCTCAACTGTCATTTCATACAGTTGATTGATGACTAATATAAGGCAGAGCAACAACTTACCATGCCTGATGCGGCCAAGAGAATATCCATAAAATTCAAGATATGAAGCAAAATTCCCCGTTTGAGATTATGTCTCATATTTATATCACATAGTTAAGAAATATCACACCAACTGTAGGAAATTATCTTTTCACTATAGATTTTCCGATACCCTTTTTCTCTTCCCGATACCGATTATGATACCTGGGCTCAGGGTATCGGCCGATACCGAGTACTGATCCGATACCTGGGTGTGTCTCTGTATACACAGCTGTATATACTACCAGCCCTGTGTAAATTGCTAAAATTATTTTATGGTGTGCTTCAGACTGATCCCTTAATAAAACATAAACAAATACATGTTGAACTACTGTATTTATTACAGTGTTTTTATTATATGACATGAATTTGACAATAATATTATTTATTTTCTTAAGTGAAAAAGAACTCAAAATGCAGCCAAAAATCTAACACCGCAAACTAAAAAAGGTATTTTAGTTTTACAATATAACTGTATAAAAAACTGCTACAAGTAAGTCTAGGAATATAAAAAATGATATATTAATCAGATAATCTCTTTACAACAAAACAAGTCAAAAACAAGCAACCGTCTAGGCATAATTATTATTATTGAGACGTATTATTATTACTACATAGAGACATAGCTAAATCTACTGTAGGCTTCAACAGTAACTTAATATATTGTCAATTTACTCACAATAAACCGAACATTTACTTTGATGGGTTGCCATGAAGATCTTTGAGTGTCTGTGTTTATGATATGACAGTTTTCTCAAATGAAACGGTAAATTCTCAGTGACGGTTTATGCGTTCATGTCCTCATATAGTGACACACAGCAGAGACTACAAAACAGCGAGCTCCCGTGCATCTGCGCCCATCACCCACAGAGATGTAGAATTTGCAGAAGTAATATTTAAATATTATTTTGCAGTTTAATATTCACAGACATTAGTATATATTCGGCTACAGTCTGGAGCCCTGCGCTTAGACTAACAAGGAAGTGACTGAACGCAGCTGCGGGGACTGAATATACTCGGGAGTCTGGAACTTATTACCGGTACTACAGAGGCGCTGGTATCATTACATTTTTACATTTTCAGCACCGACTTGGTAGTGAAGTGCCAGTACTTGTGTACAGTAACCGCGCAGCAGTTAGGCAAAGCTAGCGGTCATAACTAGGTCTTGTCTAAGAAAATGGTATCGGATCGGTATATGGGTTCATGTACTCGCCGATGCCGATGCCAGAATTTGTTGTGGTATCGGCAGAGATGTATGAAGTACTAGAGACCCATACTTGAGTAAAAGTACAAGTGCTCTATCAAAAAAGTGACTTGAGTAGAAGTTGAAGTGCTCTTTAAGCACCACACTTAAGTAGAAGTACTAAAGTATTCAACATTTTTTGTACTTAAGTATTGCAAGTAGTCTATTTTAAAATTTACTACTCAAGTACTGAAAGTAAAAGTACAACTATTGTGTTATGTAGTTATTAAAGAAATTAGTCAAAAGTTTGAACATATTGTTTTTATTATTTCAAATGATTAACCTAAAGGACAATCACAATTCCTTTGACTAACTTTTTGTAAAAAAAAAAAAAAAAGATTAAAGGGTTAGTTCGCCCAATTTGCAAAATTATGTCATTAATAACTCACCCTCATGTTGTTTCAAACATGTAAGACCTCCGTTTATCTTCAGAACACAGTTTAAGATATTTTAGATTAAGTCCGAGAGCTCTCAGTCCCTCCATTGAAGCTGTGTGTACGTTATACTGTCCATGTCCAGAAAGGTAAGAAAAACATCATCAAAGTAGTCCATTGTGACATCAGAGGATCAGTTAAATATAATAAATAGCAAAAACTACGACTTTATTCAGCATTTTCATTGACAGTTCAAAACAAAGCAGTTTGTGATATCCGGTTCGTAAACGAATCATTAGCAGAGGTGTATAGTCCAGTTGCCAGAAAGTAGAAATCCTGTCCAGCAGCTGTTCCAACCATCACTAAACCAGCTCCTCTACCAGGTAGATGAGCTCGTTAGTGAAAACACCTGTTCTAGATGTAGAGGCAGATCCAAAATCATGGCAGGATTTTTACTTTCTGGCACCTGGACTATACACGTGTGATCATTAGATGTAACCGGATCTTTTTGAACCAGTTCACCAAATCGAACTGAATCGTTTTAAACGGTTCGCGTCTCTAATACGCATTAATCCACAAATTACTTAAACTGTTAACTTTTTTAATGTGGCTGACACTCCCTCTGAGTTCAAACAAATCAATATCCCGGAGTAATTCATGTACTCAAACAGTACACTGACTGAACTGATGTGAAGAGAGAACTGAAGATGAACACAGAGCCAGATAACGAACAACAGACTGACTCGTTCACGAGTCAAGAACCGTTTACGAATTCGTGTCCGATTCGAGAACCGAGGAGCTGATGATACTGCGCATGTGTGATTCAGTGTGAAGCAAACCGACACACAGAGCATCTGAACTGAACTGATTCTTTTGGTGACTGATTCTGAACTGATTCTGTGCTAGTGTTTTGAGCACAGGTGCAGTCAACGCCAATGACGCCATTACGTCGAGCGCAAAAGAACCGGTGAACTGTTTTCTTTCATCCGGTTTATTGAATCGAACTGTCTGAAAAAACTACTGGTGATCCGAAAACCGATGCAAACGGTTCATGACTCGTGAACGAGTCATTATCTGGCTCGGCTCGGTGTTCATCTCTCTCTTCACAGCAGTTCAGTCAGCACACGCAGTCTTCTTAATCGCTTGATTCGCTCAATGATGTGCCAGCTTCATCAAACCTGCCATCTACAGTTCTGGCAGTGGTAATGTGAGTTTGTAATGGAATGATTCGTAACGTTTTTATAATTTTATTTGTAGCGAGTAATGATGCAGCACATAAAAAATATCGGAGTAAAAGTATTAAACTCAGCGAAAATATGTACTGAAGTAAAAGTGGAAGTAGGGGAAAAAAATAATACCCTAGTAAAGTACAGATACCGCCTTTTAGTACTTAAGTACAGTAGTGAAGTAGTTCTACTTCGTTACTACTGGGTATCGGTGATATTTCCGATACTAGTATCGGAATCGGAACAACTCTACTCTAACTCTACTTTTTTCAGAGTAATTTCTCCAAATTTGTTGTGAAATAAATTAATTAATTAATCACCACATCATATAATTAATTAGATTAATAAACGTTAATGCTTACCAGCCTTAATATATATATACACACACACACACATACACACACACAAATCAAGGGAAATAGAACTATGCAGAAAGAAAATTATGTTCTAGTTAGTTGAAACTGAAATTATAAATGTTATATTAGAGCAGTAATAGCATCAGCAGCAGAATTTAGATGATACACACATCTGAGATTAATTTTTTTTTTAACTTTAAATATATACTTACCTGCTTTTGCTTTTGTAGCTGTATGATTCACCTAATTTCATTAATATACTGTAAGTAAAGGATAATAAAACAATAAAACTGAAAACAATACTCACATCAGTGTGTTGAGTGTACAGTGTTTATCCTGCAGTAGAGCAGAGATCTGATTCGCTCCTGTGTCTCCTAGTTTACATCCACTCAGATCCAGCTCTCTCAGGAGTAACGGGTTTTTACCCACAATTCCAGTCACATACTGACAGCCTTCATCTGCAGCAGGGATAAAACATATGTGAATGAAGCACCATTTTCATCATGGTAAACTGGCACTTAATATCACCAAGAAAAGTAGGAGAAACCACTTAATATAATAGTTTTCATATATGACAAGCACGTTACTTGGCCTCAGAGCTAAGCAGAGAACACAATTGCTTTCGGAGGTGGATGCCAGCTGATTGGGGACGCAGTCGAATAAAGGGGTGGTCACACTAGACTTTGAACATGCAAAATTATTCTGGACGCTGCTGCGAATATGGGCAGGAGCCGGTTATAGTGGTCTCCCCTCAGTTATCACAACAAGGATTAATTTGTGCTTGTACTGCGTCTTATTATATTGTACTCTCTGTCTATATAAATATATACAGACTTAGCAATAAATAATTATATATATCCATTGACACTGCGAACCAAGCTTCTTTTTTTTTATAATCTTTTAAATATGTATTATATAAAATAGGACGCTGCGCTACAGCTAAAGTTATATATTGAAGTTTTTTCTAATCAGATAAAAAGTTTATCCTACTGAAATATATTTAATTTTTAGAATTTATGCCCATCTTGGTGTTTCCATTCAGCTTTTTTTTATGTGATAATCCAAAATGCGCATAGAAATAGGTGGATGGAAACACAGGAGTTGGAGTGCTACCTATTGCAATACAATAGTAACTCAATAGCAAAGCTCTCCCACATATTTAGCTGTATTTCCGTCATTGGTATAAGTGGCAGTGGGTGGTAAAAGACAAGAAATTTACAGTTTTATACCATAAAGTTTATTTAGTTATTTGACAATACTACAGCCTGAACCACTGTAGTGAAACCTCCTTAACAAACCTAAGTGAACATTAACAGTTGAGAATGAAAACACTTGTGTAACAGTAAACCGGATCCATGTGGCTCTTAAAGTGACAGCAGCCTAATATTCCTGCTGTCGACTGTGTGTCACGGTTTACGCTGCCGGAGGAAACACGGAGCCGAGGATAAACGAAATAAGGCTTTTAATATATACAACTCATGGAGCACAGGGATCGACACACGTAAGTGAGTGAGTTAGTAGCAAATGAAGAGACCCGACAAAACAGAACTTAAAAGACAAGGCTTATGTACAAAAGGATAATTGGGGAAACACAGGTGGATGGCATGACTAAATTAACAGGGACATGGAACACATGAGGAATAGAATAGACACACCTGGGAACTAATCAAACCAAACATGGAAAGACAGAAACTGGGTCACGGGCAAAAACACACTAAATGAGTCCAGGTGTGGCAGTACTCCCCCCTCCCGGCAGGTGCGTCCTCGCACCGTAGAAACAACCGAGGGAGGCGTGGGTGGGAACTTGGGAGGAGGTTCCGGTGGAGGACGGACTCCCAGGAGGGGGCCAGCAGACAGGGACCACGGAGGAAGGAGCCAGGGAGGAGACAGGAGCAGGAGGAGCCAGATGGTCCACCAGAGACCAGCCAGGACGGAGATCCAAGGTGGAGTCGACGGCGGGAGGAGCCATGGTGAAGGAGGGGTCGACGACACCAGGGGGCCGACAGGCGGAGACTGCACCGGTGGGTGAGGAGCCCAAGATGGAGCAGCACAGCCGCAGAGCCAGGGGGACGTCGAGGTTCCGGAGGGCCTAGGTGGAGCAGAAGGCTCAGGTGACCAAGGCGGAGGCGGGGTCCTGGCAGACCGCTGTGGAGCCGGAGCGACCGAGGATGGAGGTGGAACCGGAGGGAAGGAGGAGCCTGACAGAGCCGGAGGGATGGAAAGACGAGGTGGAACCGGAGGAGTGGAGTCCCGAGTCGGTGGATGGTCGACGACTGACCAAGGTGGAGCCGGAGGGACGAGGGAGCACAGTGGAGCAGGTGGGATGACAGGCCACGGTGGAGACGAGGGAGCTAAGAGCCAAGGCGGAGCCGCTGGGTCGAAGGACCGAGGAGGAGTCCAGGGCTCGGAGGCTGGAGGCGGAGACAGGGCCTTAACGCGCCAAGGCGGAGCAGGAGACTGGCAGTCCAGCGGCGAACCATCGCGCCCCGATGGCGCGGACTGAGGGTGAGCTGCAGGACTGACTGGCACCAGCAGGGATGACGAGGAACTGGCTGGTCTAAGAGGAGGAGAGAGGAGAAGGATGGGAAGGACAGGAGGATCAAGGCTGGACAGAACCAGCGAAAGTGGAGCAGAGGGACCAGCAGGTCTTGGAGGAGGTGGGAGAGGGAGGCCGGGAGGGAACACAGGAGATACCGAAGATTCAGGGCTGGGCGGAGCCAGCGGAGACACAGAAGATTCAGGGCTGGGCGGAGCCAGCGGAGACACAGAAGATTCAGGGCTGGGCGGAACCAGCGGAGACACAGAAGATTCAGGGCTGGGCGGAACCAGCGGAGACACAGAAAACTCAGGGCTGGGCGGAACCAGCGGAGAAACAGAAAACTCAGGGCTGGGCGGAACCAGCGGAGAAACAGAAAACTCAGGGCTGGGCGGAACCAGCGGAAATGGAGCAGAGGAAATGACTGGAGGAGGTAGGAGTGGGAGACTGAGAGGGTATACAGGGGAATCAGGGCTGGACGGAACCAGCGGGGAAACAGGAAAATTAGGGATTACCTCCATAGACCATTCCATCAGATCCAGAACTTGCTCCATACGATCTTCAGAGACTGCATATAGCTCACCCTCAGGCGCAGGAGTGTGGGCAGGGCTTTCCTCCACGCCCTCGATCTCCACGAGGACTCCCACAATGCACGGTGATGCCGGCTCACACACCTGGTCAGTCGCGCTCTCGAGTTCCAGCTCCCTGTCGGTGAATGGCTCGGGCTCTGCGGCTGCGGTGGGCTCTGGCTCCACATAGCGAGATGGTGGCTGGCTGGTCTCTGGGTCGGGAGTGGGACTGGCGAGATCCTCAATGGGGCAGATGGTGAAAGATGAGCCATTTCTCGCCAGAGTCCACTCCACGAATGCGGCGAAATCCCCCCGAGGACCATCTTCGGATGACAACGCTCTGCATTCGGAGTTCAGGCTGGTGTTGTAGAAGGTGCAGAGCGCGTCGTCCGGGTAGCTGGTGGCATTAGCTAATAGAAGAGACTGTCTGGTATGGTCCTCGAGAGAACGTCCTTCCTGCTTCAGCAGGAGGATGAGGAATTCGGGACGATAGAGGGGATCCATAGAAACTAAGAAAAGAAAAGACTGTGAAAAAACGAAAGCAAAACGGAGGGAAAGACACACGGTTTTAAACTTTCCCTTTTTTAGGTCGGGTTTTCTGTCACGGCTTTACGCTGCCTGAAGGAATACGGAGTCGAGGATAAACGGAATAAGGCCTTTAATATATACAACTCATGGAGCACAGCGATCGACACACGTAAGTGAGTGAGTTAGTAGCAAATGAAGAGACCCGACAAAACAGAACTGAAAAGACAAGGCTTATGTACAAAAGGATAATTGGGGAAACACAGGTGGATGGCATGACTAAATTAACAGGGACATGGAACACATGAGGAATAGAATAGACACACCTGGGAACTAATCAAACCAAACACGGAAAGACAGAAACTGGGTCACGGGCAAAAACACACTAAATGAGTCCAGGTGTGACACTGTGTTTAATATTAATCAAACAACAAAAGAGGAATAGAAAATTCTGATGACCAGTCCAGGCCTGACAATGTGATATAAAGATGATTATTTTCCAGCTCTTGAACTTGTGTAGCATCTCCAGTTATCTTTTTGTTGAACACATGGTATCTCTCATCATATTTCTGAACAAGATTCTTCAGTGGTTTGGTTTCATTGATGAATTTTTCGATTGTCATGTCTTCATCCTCCAGTTCGTCTTTTCCAGTGAAGAGAATCCAGCTTTTTTTCAAGCGGTTTTCTCCCAGGAGGTTTTCAATCATCTCCACAGTTTTCCTCTCTTTTTCAGTGAATCTGCCAACTTTGATGACCAGCAGAAACACACAGTGACTTGACTCACATTCCTGAAGAACACTTTCGTGTATTTCTTGAATTTCTTTATCACTCCGCTTTGGGTTAAATAATCCTGGTGTGTCATAAACAGTGACCAGTCGGCCACAGACAGTCCCAGATTCAACAACTACGTCTTGTGTGACAGCAGTGAAACTTTTCTTTGATTTAAAAGCTTGTCGTCCCAGAAATGTGTTTCCTGATGCACTTTTCCCAGCTCCTATTTTTCCCAGTAACACCAAACTCAGACTTTTATTAATTTCTGCCATTTTCAAGAAGTAGCCTGGGGCTAAAAACACAGAGGAAAAATTAACACATATTTATCTAACATCTGAAAGGCATTTCATTCAGCTACATTTTTTTTTATTAAAATTAAAATACATTTAAAATTAAATAAAATGTAAATTTATGCCTTTAGCAGATGCTCTACCACTTGAGCTACAGGAACACTAGCACATGAGGATGCTTCTGTAAGGACCACCAAATAATGTCTGATCAGAAATCATTATAAAAAAAACACCACAAAGTCAAATTTAAATACAAAAAGAAACAAAAGCAAGAGCATCTTCAGTTGACTCTGTAAAGATGTACTATTATTGGCAAAATCTTCCCTCTGGAGAATGTGAAATGTTCCTATTTATAGCATGTTTTTGCAGTGGTGAGAATTGTAACCAATCACAGACAAGTTCATTGATTTCTTGAAAGCAGTGGCCAATCAGAAGTGTTGAGGTTATATACAGAGGTGCACATAAGTGGTCCGCAGGTGCCCAAGCACAACCCATCCATCCATCCATCATCTTCCGCTTATCCGGGGCCGGGTCGCGGGGGGCAACAGTCTAAGCAGAGACGCCCAGACTTCCCTCTCCCTAGCCACTTCCTCCAGCTCTTCCGGGGGGACCCCGAGGCGTTCCCAGGCCAGCCGGGAGACATAGTCCCTCCAGCGTGTCCTAGGTCTTCCCCGGGGCCTCCTCCCGGTGAGACGTGCCTGGAACACCTCCCTGGGAAGGCGTCCAGGAGGCATCCGAAATAGATGCCCGAGCCACCTCAGCTGGCTCCTCTCGATGTGGAGGAGCAACGGCTCTACTCTGAGCTCCTCCCGAGTGACCGAGCTTCTCACCCTATCTCTAAGGGAGCGCCCAGCCACCCGACGGAGAAAGCTCATTTCGGCCGCCTGTATCCGGGATCTTGTCCTTTCGGTCATGACCCACAGCTCATGACCATAGGTGAGAGTAGGAACGTAGATTGACCGGTAAATCGAGAGCTTTGCCTTACAGCTCAGCTCCTTCTTCACCACGACAGACCGGTACAGCGACCGCATTACTGCAGAAGCTGCACCGATCCGTCTGTCAATCTCACGTTCCATCCTTCCCTCACTCGTGAACAAGACTCCAAGATACCTGAACTCCTCCACTTGAGGCAGGAACTCTCCACCAACCTGAAGTGGGCAATCCACCCTTTTCCGACACACAAAGCACAACCAAAATAAGAAAATGTGCTATGTAGATATGTTCAGAGAGCTCATTTGTGTACCGTATCGATGATAGCAGATGTCTCTGTCGATAGTCAAGACGATATTAGCCTCATTCTCCTATCAATGTATTACATTACAATAATAATAACTATTCATATTTTTATTAGGCAGCCTATTATACTTCGGCTATCAAACTGGCCAGCTATTTCACTTCAGCACCACATTTCACATTTCTCTCTCGCACACACACACACACATGTTTGTCTTTGTGTAAAGTGTGTTCATCCCATAGGTGTATTGGTTTTTATACTGTACAAACTGTATATTCTATGGCCCTACACCAACCCTACACCTAACCCTAACCCTCACAGGAAACTTTGTGCAGTTTTACTTTCTCAAAAAAAAAAAAAAAAAAAACTGATTCTGTATGATTTATAAGCGTTTTGAAAAATGGGGACATGGGTTATGTCCTCTCCTTGTAATACCTGTGTCATACCCATGTCATAATACAGAGTTGTGTCCTGATATGATACAAAAACATGCCCACTCACACACACACACATGCACACACACACACACACTGCGCGAGTGCAAATAGAGGATTAGAGCCTGTATTCTGTGAAGTTGTAACCAGGACTTGAAAACGAAAAAAAAATCAATCGGTTCACTCCGAGCAGAATCGATATTTTAACGGTTCTGTTCTGGAGGAAGAAATACCAGTTAATAACCTTATTTTTTAAATAATTTGCCTTATAATAATAATAATTTAATAATAATAATAAAGTATAGCGTTTTCCTTACTCAAAAAAAAAAAAAAAAGGAAAACATAGAGATCTAACGCTTACAGTTTACAGCTTGCACCAGATTTTGTCCAAATGTAAGCTAGGCCTACTTAAAAAAAAAAAAAAATCTATCAACACTTTAAAAGTATTTTTAAGATATTTAAAAATGTTTGCTGCATTGTTAAAAAAAATTGTATAAGATTGCGTTTTGAGAGTAAAAAAAGTCTCAGCACACATTGCATTTTATAAGCCCTACTACTTTCCGAAATAATGAAGGCCAAAATGCCTGTAGTCTAAAGCAAAATGTTTATAAACATTAAAAACATTATAAAAACAGTTATTAGTTTCTCGTCAAATCAAATCCTCTAAAGTTGAGGCTATAAAAACCTCAATCCAAAAACAAATGAATGTAAGCTGAAGCTGACGCCTACTTCTCTCATTCCGCACGAATCCAAATGTTTCCATGTTCCCGACGTATCTGGATGCTAAAATGTTGTTTAATACAAAGAATATAGAATAATAGTAAATGTATAATAAGTAACGCTGTATATGCGTCCGACAGTCGGACTCCAAATTTAATTCAATAATTATTTTGAGGTTAATAGGAAATGAAAACTATTCAGCTTCTGGGAAATTTGTGAAGCTCCGCTAGGCTATTTTAGTTCCCCTCACTTCACAACAAAACATTTCAATTAACAGTATTTAGAAAAGAACAAGAATTACAAATAAAAGAAGCTATAGCAATATTAACGACAAATCAAAACTAATTAATTTAGACTAAAACGAAACTGAAACCAACGTTGTGTTTCTCATTCGACACAAAATCAAAGTTTCCGTATTCGCCATGTATTTGAATAACAAATGATTATAAAAAAAACAAATGTTTGTAAACATTTTGTGTCTGCATTATGTCTATTTCTGAATGAAATAATTGTTTTTCTCAACAACAAAAAACGTATATACAAGTTTCTCTCTCTCTAGGCTATATAATATATATATATATATATATATACCATGCAGGAAAACCTTTTTTTAAATATTTAGATAATTTACTGAAAATAAATAAATGACTTTTTAAACCGTTTAACTTATTATTAATCGGTCAAAATCAGCTGATCTGAGTTTGCTGCACTCAGAAACCGGTGACTGTGAACGAATCAGCAGAGCTTGTACGAGCTTTTGTCATCGTTAAATCTTTCTCAGACGTTTATGTCGAGATTGGTTAGCGCATCTATCTGTGCATGATGATGTCCAATGCCTCCGGCGAGCGGAGCTTCTCAAAGTTGGGAATAATCAAAGGAGAGCTGCGGTCCTCGGTTGGGCAGGAAAGGCTAAGCATGCTGGCGCTTGAGTGTAGAGACCTGCGCAAGATTGCGTTCCCGCAAGATTTTATCCCGCTCCCGCAAAAATATGTTATTTTCTCCCGCTACCGCACGCGAACGATCAAGTTTCGTCCCGCTACCGCCAAATCCCGTGGGTAGGCCTAAAGTATAAGTTTTTTTATTATTCTTTTTTTTTTTAAATGCATTGCATATTCTGCCTGCTACTCTGTTATTTTTTCAATTGCTCCCCTGTTGAATATAAAGTTAAAAAAAGAAACAAATGTTTCGTTTTATTTGCGTTTAATTAAATGGATGAAAGGAATAAACATGGAACTTAGAACATAGAACTACAGTAAAAAAGTAAGAAATGTAAATAAAAAAATATACCTATTAGGCTAGAGTATAGCCTAATGAATTATATAATAATAATAAACCTGGATTTATTTAATGTTCAAAGGAAAATTAGCCTATGCTTAAGAATGCCTTCTTTTCCTCAAACATTAAACAAACAAACAATTTTTTTTCCTCAATAACAAAATAGACCAATTTTAAATATTTAGCAAAATAAATAAATAATTAAAATACTTCATTGTTGTATGTCTGTAATTATGTCGCACTGAGGTCCTGTGAGGCACAACATTTCGTTCCACTGTATTTCCACACATGTAGCAGAATGACAATAAAGCTCAACTTGAACTTGATATAACAAACACAAAGAGAGTATTCATTTTATTTTATTTTTTTAATGTTGCTAAAATGAGATCAGGGAGAAGTTTGCAGGTAGAGTCGATCAGTTTACAAAGAAATCGAACATGTTCCCGTCAGTCCAGCCTGAAAACAATTGCAGATAAAAGATAAAGTTTGCCCTTACAAAAAACAACTGCAGTATATTGAAGTACAACTGCAGTAAAACTGCAGTACAAAGCAGTTTAACTGCAGTATAATTAATCACAGCCGTAGATTTGCAGTATAATGGCAGTACAGCTGCAGTACATTGAAGTACGACAGCAGTAAAACTACAGTAAATGTTAGTACATCTGCAGTCAAATGAAGTACAACTGTAGTTTTCCAATATAATGAAGTACTGAAATGCAGGTATAAACCTACACTCATACTACATTACTGCAACTGTGGTAACAGTAGGCTACTACTGTACAGAAAGTAAAAGCTATGGACCACTGTAACATTAACCCTTAAGCTATCTTAAATAATAATAATAATAATTATAATAAAAGTTGTCTTAATCTAAATGGCATGAGACTTGGTGACTTTGTGGACACTTGCTGACAATTCAATTCTTCATATAAAATCAATAAAACACAACAATTAAGATATAGCCAATGCATAAAAGATGCAAATGGTTTGTGTAAATTTATATGGAGTTCTCAAAATTCATGGGTAAATATACAGAATATTTTTTATTATTATATTTGTACTAAGGATGCAATAATATAAATTATTTACCCAAAGTATTCATTTTCTCCTCGTCACATTTTGCATTGAGATACTGTCACAATAAATCTGAATCTGATTATTTGTTAATCTCGTTAGTAATTATTTTAAATAAGCAAGTACACATGTGATTTTCAATTAATGTTTATTTGTATTGCATTTTGTACTTTTTATACATATATACATATCATTTGTCACATTCTGAGATTGAAATATGCAGTTAATACAAGAAATATATTTATATTGAGTTATTCTAATGAATAGATGGGTAAGCATACACAATTGCAATTTTACTAAATTTGTACTAATGATTAATCCATAAACATTCTTTTCTCAAAGCATTAATTTTCTCCTCCTCACATAGTACACTGAGATACTACAGTAAATCAAATTCTGCTTATTTTTTAATCTCTTTCATATGTGTTTGGTAGGGGCAAAATGACAAGCCCATCTGGTCTTTTTACAATTTCTATACATTTGTTTGTTACTTCAGATGGAAGTACTGCCTTGTAGCCTGCACAGAATGTGACATTAAGTATGTGAGAATCCATGCAAACATACTCTGTTCGCTTTTTGTGAAAGGCTTGAATTTGATTTGTTAACCTTACCAGTAAAACTGGTTGTCTGGGGGTGGCCTGTGTTTGAACAACAATGTGTTCAATTTTTGCAACCTGTTGGCCAATGGTTACCAAGGAATTACATCTGGAGTATTTTGAGTCATACTGATCAGTGGAGTAGAGTGTCCCATCACAAACAAACCTCTGAAAGTAGGTGGCTTGATTTTGTTCTGTATGAATTCCAGAATCCTGTAGTAGGATGTGCTGAGACATTGGTAGCTCCTTCACCTGACCATGACCAAAAAAATTGCAGCTACTGACCTGTGCAACGTTTTTGCACAAGGAATAACCCCGAAGTGCTGATGAAACGTATTCATGTGCCAGGGAGTCTTCTGCAATGTAAATTCTAGTTAATCTTTTTAGCTCCTTTAGTCTTGCTAGATTTTGAGCTATTTGCAATGGTAAATGTTGTGTTCCATTGAAAAGTTTGAGCAGTCTACCATTATGTCCTTCAAAGACGAATGTTGACGTCAAGGACAAAGGTCCATGTCTTCTGACACTCTCAGCTAAGTGGGTGAGGAGATGAATGTTGTAAGACACTTCTTGCTTTCCATACAGAGACTCGGTTAGAAGTACAAACTCACAAAGAGCCATATGAGCCTTGTCGATGTTCACATGTGAAATATGTGAACTAGTTAGCAGATAAACTGCAAAGGCTAGTAGCATCCAGTGGTGGAAATACTGTGTCGGGATTAAACCCATCAGTATAAATGGAGAGATTAAAAGAAATGTTCTCCACTCACTTCCTTTCCATTTTTGCCGTTCTTTTACAGATCGTGGCAGACGGGTTATCTCGCTAGGTGGCCTGACTGATTTCAAACGTTTGTCTATCTCTTTCAAGACACATGGATTTTTGACGTTTACTTCTGGCACTTTGTTGTCAAACCACAAGCCTGTTATTTGCCGCACTACTCCAAGAAGTACACTATGTAAATAGTCTGGAACAAAACTTTCTGCCATGTCAAAACACTGTAATGTGGTCAAAAGACTTGGTCCTTTAACACCATTGACTGGGTTATTTACAGAGGCCAGTTCTGCATCATGGATCATGCCTTCATGTGTTCTCAGACTTGGAATGGGTACTGAGAGTGGGTAGACCCTGGTAAACCCATCACCCTTTTCCACTCTCTCTCCAGAATGAGTGCAAAAATTACAGCCATGTGCCCCATTAAACTGGTTGATATTCTGCACTGGAGCCCTTGCAACAGAGTCAACACTGCATAGAATTGCAGCAACTTTTGAACATTCGTAAGTTTTTGTCAAAGTGTTGTGCCACACAACACCCTCAGATTCTAAAGATCTGCACTCTTCAATGAATGGTTTAAGAAAGCTTTCCATTTTTGGCTTGGTTTGCCCAAACCAGAGTGCAGGCACCAACACAAAGTTTTTTCGTTCGGAAGGAGGGACTTCATTTATGGTACACTGAATTGGCCACATTGAATAGCTTGAAGAGTTAAACACTGGGACACCATCTGTATTCCATGTCAAAGATATATTTCCCTGCTCTGTCAGCATTGGAATTCTCTTATACAGTGTACCATCACTGATATCTTGGATGCAATCAGAGTTGTTTGTCTGTGATAGTTTTTCATTTAGTTTGTGATTTTCAAAAAGATTTTTAATTTCATCTCTCAAGGGGGTGTACATAAAATAATAGCCTTTACTCAGATGTTCTGATACTTTGCATTCTGTATCACACATTGGACATAGTACACTTTCGACATCTAATATGCCAATGTAAGCCCCACAGTCAGGATTCAGACAATAGTGATGTAACTGCCAGCTGGCTGTGTCAAAAGCACGCTTGAACAGGTAGTTGGTGGAGGGTAAACTATTTTCAGGGAGAAGCATCTGCAGCAGATGCAGTAAATCTTGACTTCCTGCTTTGGTCACATGGTGGCGTAGCATGTAGCCCAGAAGTGCAGTTAGACTTTCCCCTTTTGAAAGTTTGGCTCCAGGATACAAAGGCTGGTCTCCATCAATGACACAAGTGGTGGTTCTGATATTTCCATCCTCAAGATTGGAACTGCTTAGCTAGAGATTAAAAATGAGAAGGAAATAAATGTATGAATGGTCATTTAAAGTCATTTTACATTCCAGTTGTCCAAATTACTCATGCATAACTTTCAGAAAACAGTGCTGCCAGTGCTTTACTGTAAAATCAAATGTACTGTGAATTTAAATACAGCGATGAAGTGTAAAATAGTCAAATATACTAATTGAAACAAGTTATTATCACTTAAATATTTAGTTCATTGCACTAAGTAGAAAAATTTTAATGTGTGAACTCAATCGATCAGGAGAGTTGAACTGAAGTGTTTTATGATTAATTCATTGCTTTAATACTCAAGTTAAATACACTTAAATTAATAATATAATATAAATATTAGTTGTTAAATTTGAATGGTTGGCACAATCGGTTTTCTGAAATTAAATGTTATCCTCCATGGGATTATTCGGTAACAGAATTTATTTTCAACTTTTTATTCAATCTGTATGATTGTAAATACATATTAATAAAGGATAACTTCATCATAAAAAGGAAGGCTTAAAAAATAATTGTTTCATTTAGACACTGTCCATGGATGTGCTTGACCAGTTGGCTAAATGTACTTTATAGCACATTTGCATAACAAGCAAACATGTCCTTTATTAGACTATACCCTACCTCTTCATTGCTCAACCAATGTGTGTTTTGCTCTTCGTCTTCTATATCACCACCTGACCACAGCATCTCATTCATTACCATCAAAGCTGAATGCAGGGTCGTACTTAGCTGATGCGAAGGTGCAAAGTAGAGCGCATCCCGGGGTGGCATTCAGTCCGTTACCCCTCAAGTGCGGAGTCCGTTGCGACCGCACCAGTTGTACCCCCCTAAGGACGGCGCTGGCTGAATGTATGTTACTCATCACTGAACAAAGTCTGTGCCAATGGCGTTTGGACCTCGGTTTTTTTTTTTTTTTTTAGGACGACAAGACGTGGTTCTCTGCAGTTTCCAGCTAAGCAAATCCGCTCCCACTTGCAGCATCACAAAAGTGCTCCTATAATCATTTCACATCAATTTATCAAAGCTTATATTAACAAGTGAAATGTCAGAGACAAGTATCAATTACAATACAATAATAGTTTACTCAAAACATTTACCCCAACATTTTTGTCAATCTTCATGTGGTTCCAATCCTGTATGTGTCTTACATGTCTGTGGAATGGCATGAGTATAAGTAAATAACAATTCAGGTGAACAATTTGTTTTAAGGGTTATTTCACCCCCCCCAAAAATAAAAATGATGTCATCTTTATTTACCCGACTGCTGGTCTCTGTGCATGAATGTGCGTTGTGACCAATCAAGATGAATAAAAACACAAAATAAAATACAATCTATGTGCTTTTTTCTCTGAGGTAAATACATCTGTTGTGCTCATTGCAACAGGAAGTGATCACGTTCATCTGTCAGCTGTCATTTTGACTCTCATGACAACCGAAGCTCCAGTCCGGAGTCAGTGGAGAAATTACACATTTTTGGGATTTCCTTTCTTAGTTTTTTATGTAATATTTTTATTAATCTTGATTTTTTTCAAAACTTGTGTGCAATTCAGTGTGAACTGAACGAATAGTGTCTCATGAGCACACAGTCATGCACAGAGACCAACAATCCAGTCAGGATGTTTGTTAAATAATATGAAAAAGTTCAGTATGTTTCTCACCAAAAATTATTGTATACACACACAACACTTGGAATATACATCACATGAGACATAAGACCACTCTGTTATACTTTGGCTTCTATTTTAACAGCTTGATGTTATTCGCCATAGACTGACATTATATGGACAAGCATATTCGGGACATTTTATTTAAATCTCCTTTTGTGATATGACATAAGACAAACTTCAAGGGTAAGTAGATGATTATTTAAATTTTGGGGTAAACCATAACCCTTTAAGGAAAAGCATTTAACTGACTGAAAAAATATAGATTTTTGTTGTAAAAAGAAGTCTGTCTTACTGGAAAATAAGTTGTGGTTCCTGAATTCCATGTTGATCTCAATGCGCTGAGGCAGGGCTCCGTCTATCAGAATGAATGCACATAAATGGGACAGCACATAAATAAATGACAGTACAAGCGTACCAACAAAATCTAATCTAATCTGTAGTTCATGCTACCCACGTGTCATACGCCAAGTCTTGTGAGGGCACAAATTCACTTTGAATGGTGAACAGTTTAACTCATGCCGTATAGAGAGTTTGAGGACCGTATATTGAAAAGTTATTTACAAATATATACAAATGAATATATATATGAAACAAACACATACACACATACATTGTGTGTGTGTGTGTGTGTGTGTGTGTGTGTGTGTGTGTGTGTAAAAATCACACAAATCCAATATACAGATACATTAACATTATGAAAACCTTTTAAATGAATGCTTAATGTAATCACAAAATTTGGTCACAAGACAGACATGCAAGAAACAATGAACTTACGTAAATGATATTGCTATTTTAGATTTGGGCCATTTACAGTGGTTTGATTTGACATCAAATTTAATCTGTGAGAAACGTTTCAGATCGTCTAGGCACGCACAGCATAAAAATATCATTATTACATAATATTATTGTATGAAAAACATAGTTAATGAGGTAAAACACTTACTCGGTGTTCATCTTCAGTTCTCTCTTCACAGCAGTTCAGTCAGTGTACTGTTTGAGTAAATGAATTACTCTTGGATATTGGTTTGTTTGAACTCAGAGGGAGTGTCAGCCACATTAAACAAGTTAACAGCTTAAGTCATTTGTGAATTAATGTTTATTAGAGATGAGAACAGTTTAAAACGATTCAGTTCGATTTGGTGAACTTGTTCAAAAAGATCTGGTTACATCGAATGATTTGTTCGCAAACCGGATATCACAAACTGCTTTGTTTTGAACTCTCTCTCACACAGACACGGAAGAGAAGACAATGCTGAATAAAGTCATAGTTTTTGCTATTTTTGGACCAAAATGTATTTTCGATGCTTCAACAAATTCTAACTGACCCTCTGATGTCACATGGACTACTTTGATGATGTTTTTCTTACCTTTCTGGACATGGACAGTATACCGTACACACAGCTTCAATGGAGGGACTGAGAGCTCTCGGACTAAATCTAAAATATCTTAAACTGTGTTCTGAAGATAAATGGAGGTCTCACGGGTTTGAAACGACATGAGGGTGAGTTATTAATGACATAATTTTGCTATCTGGGTGAACCAAGCCTTTAAGTTAATTAAAGTAAATTATATAAACAATACATGTAAAATGAGTTAAAACACTTAATTATGGTGTTTTCCTTTGATAAAACCAAATTCCCCATCGTGAGTGAAATAATATCTCTCTCTTGGAGAACAGCACATAAATATCGCTATAAATCAATATAGTGTTATTAAATACATATTTTAAATGAGATGAAAACACTCACTTTCAGAATTCCCTCATAGAAAATAACTGACATCCTCGTCTGTTCTGGTTCGGAAGAGTATAATTGTTGAATTCAGTGGTTATTTTGTTTTCTTTGTGCCCAAAATACATTCTCATAGCTTCATAGATTTACAGTTGAACCACACATGGACTGTTTTACCAATGTGCTTGCAACCTTTCTGGCTTTGGGAACATTTCAGTTATGCTGCGGTCTATGGAGAGATAGAAAGCTCTCATGTTTCATAAAAAATATCTTAATTTGTGTTCTGAAGATGAACAAAGGTCATGGAATCACACAAGGGGGAGTAATTAATGACTTGTTAATTAATTAATTAATTGTAATTTTCTTTTTTAGGCCCACTATCCTTTAAAGCTATAGAATATGATTTGTAGACCAGATCATCTTTGAAGCACCACAATATTTAATTTAAAGTGCTATTTTGTCACAAATATTGCACCTTGTGAATTGAAGTCTATACTGTGATTTCAATGAAATTTCAGATAATTGTTCACCTCTACTGTTAAATAAACAAATAGATCTGGACATTGCCCAAACATATTAAACATCTTACAAATGGAAATACATACTTCATGAAGACTCACATCAAGTAATGTCAGTTAAAATGTATGGATTTACACACAGTACATCGACACACCTTTCCTTTTATGAAGCCGCACTGTAGTGGGAACTGGACAGCCTCCTTCTCCCACACCTTCATCTGTTAATAACATGCAAAAATTAAAATATGTAAAATATATACAATTTTACACACACACATATATATGAAATATATATAGTATATATTTGATGAATGGAGACAAACAAGGAAAAAACATTCCCACGTTTGCTCTGTTTATCTCCATTAATACTATTTTCTGAGCATATTTTCACTTGCCTACATCAACTCGCTCCATCCATATTGTCACCACATATTTTACATTTACACCCTGTTCTCTTCACATCAATTATCTTTCTTAGATCATAATACAACTGTACAGTTAACACAAACAGTATTTAGTACAAATAAAAGTTTTATTGTGTATATTTTATATTTTGTGTGTATATTTAATTTACAGAAAATAACAAAACTAAAACATCAAAGAGAAGTAAAATAATGTACATTACCCAGTGTATGTTAAAACAAAAATACAACAATAAGAAATCTAAGACAGGCCCTAGTGAACAAATCTGTTTCGAGATATTTTTTTAAAGGGTGTAATGATGGGGTGAATTAAGGGTGTTTGGGACAGTTTCTGAATTTCAGCCTTCTGCAAGGTTTCTTGCCATAAATTAAAACATCAGCTCAAACACGATACACTTCTGTAATACTGAAGATGTTAACTACTCATCTGAGGAGGAGACATTGATATATTATTATAATGAAAGGATGCGTGACGTACACTTTTCTGTAAACAGGCCTGAAGAATCACCTAAAGTTTATTCAAAGCAGAAACCACATTCATGTTCTTTATGTGGAAAGAGTTTTTCACTGCTGCAGAATTTAAAAGTTGACTAGAAAACACACACTTCACTCTGACAACATTGATTGGTTTGAATCCTGAAGGAACCTAAAAGACAAAGTTAAACATGAGACGATAACACTCACAGTCATCACAAATCTCTCAACAACTATTAAACCATTTTATTTGCTTCTAACATATTTCTGAATTTGTGTGTTCCTATTGTTTTTTTTTTCTTTTCTTTTCCTCCTTTTTAATACGGAACACTACTTTATTGTCTTTAATGTGGGATGATTCTCCTTTATACACAATGATTGGCAACCCTCAGCTGGACAAAGTAATGATGCAATCAAAAACCAGTTGGACATTGAGCCTATAAACATAAAGAAGCAGAAACTGTAGAACAAGTATTAATACTGCACCTTATATGAATAGAAATAACACCAAGTAAGAAATAAATACAAATCTCTGCATGTGGGACATTTCTAATAAATGATAGATAACCGTCCAGGAAGAGTGAAAATAATAATGCAGTGTTTAAATGTATTAGGTGTAATATTCTCTCTCCAGTACAGCAGGTGGCAGTAACTGTTCAGCTCGCTCGAGACTCTCCAGTAAAACCCACGAAGAAGAAGAAAACGAAACGAAAGTAACTGAAGACAACACGCAGATAACAAGAGAAAGCGTTGCTCGTTAGATTTGATGTCCTAGAAAACATTTTTCATTTTCAAGCTTAAAGCACAGAAAAAATGAGTGTTTCAAATACATATGAATTCTCTTCTTAGTGCACAAGACTGCAAGTAAGTTTTCAGAAAGGGGTTATTGAAAACGAATGTGTTTCTGAAGGTTTTACAGTATTTCCGCTTCTGTTTTATGCTGTTGTTCTTGTCACGTGAAATCGAAAGTGTTTTTAAATCAGCCATTTCTCATTAAGATCATCTGGTTGTTCTACATGACAGTGCAATAGTTTGTAACTCACTTTATTTTATATAGTGTTTTTGTTGCTGTTGCTGCTAACTGAACATATTTCTTGATCTCATTAACCTCTTCATCTCCAGGTCACACTGAACAGCAGATTGTTGTCTCAAGCCAGTGCTGATCAATGACAGTTTAGCTGCAGTCTGTCAGAGAAGAGAGGAAAGATGAGTCTCTCACAGAAACAGAGGTAAGACTGAGTCTGTTTTCAGACAATCATTTTAAACACTGCTGCACTTTCAGAGGATTGCTGGAGAAAACACAACCTTAACAAACTGTGTTTTATATCTACAAATGATTTGCAGAACTTCAGAGCTTCATAACTTCCTAATTAAAAAATAAATAAATACATAAAAATATTAAAAAAAGTAGCCTTAGATGATAAATATCTGAGAAATAGAAATCAAAATTGTAATTTTACAATCACTCTTCAGCACTGGTTATGTACTTGTACTTTTGGTTTTTAGGTCCTAAATTATTTTCAGACATTAAAAATGACTCTTAATTTAAAGGGTCATATGATGCTTTTTATTGCTTTAGAAAAGTTTCTCTTCTTTGTGTCATTAGTGTAAGATCAGGATCACATGTGTCTGTGAAGAGTGACTGGTCAAAGGATGGTGACATGCCGAACTTCAGTGAGAAAAAAACATCTATCAAAAGGTATTTATTATCTTTGACATTGTAAAGTTGTGTTGGCTTATTTCTCCACTAAGATGCTTGTGATAGAAATGAATGAAATAAAACAATAAACCACTGATTTCCTCTTTATTGAACTCAGTCTGGAGCTTCTTTCCAGTAACACAATCACACAAGCAGACACAAGCAGGTATAAATTAACCATGAAAATAGATCATGCAGCCAAACATGAATATGTCTTTCAATCTATCCATAGTCATAGATGAACAAATGCATGTCTATACTGTGCTTCATTACCATCCTCAACAGTGAAGCTCTTTAAATGAGACTGAAGGAGCTCCTGTAGTAAAGTGTTTTGTTCTTTGTGTCATTAGTGTAAGATCAGACTCACATGTGTCCAGCTCTGTGTCTGTGAAGAGTGACCAGTCAAAGGGTGAAGGACCAAACTTCAGTGAAGAAACAACATCACGAACCAGACGGTATTTGATCTGTTTCTTATTTTGTTTAAACATAGACTGTGTCAGAAAGTGTGTCAGTGAATAATTATCATAAAACTACTTGTAGTCAATAAATTTTAGATCTTATTGTTTTTCTCTTTGCTAAAATCTTTAAAATATACTTTGGTCATATATATTTTTTTCCCTAAAAATGCAGTATTTTGATTTATTTTATTTACTATTAGGCTTCAGTGTGAAACATTAGATCCAGATTTACAGTCTCACAGGAACCACAATAATTTTACAGACAGTCTCCTGCAGATCTTCCAGGTAATAAAACACATTTTCAGGAATATTTAATAATCATAATAAACAAATATGTTATTGAATAAGAATGTGACAGAACTTGTATTTCTATTTTTTTCTTAAGAACCCATAAAATAAGAATGAGAACCTATTTTTATTAATATTAACAGCTAATTAAAGTTACTCAACTTTATTTTTGATACATATTTTTCATTACTGAATAAATATTAGATGATTTGTCTGTCATTCATTTTTGTCTTTCTTTGTAGGATCTTGAGAGCAAAATATTCACATTTCTGAAGAAAGAACTGGAAAAGTTTAAGAAAATATTACATAAAGAGGACAAGCAATACTTTGTGAAGGACTTTAATGAGAACAGATGCAGTATGAAAGAAGCAGCTCTTGATCTCACGCTCTACTTCCTGAGAGAGATGAAGCAAGATGAAGCTGCTGATACTCTAGAAGGTAAGAGACTCGTAATCATCTGTCAGACTGTCACTTATAAATGTAGAGAGAAAATAAGATTAAACAATGTCTGTATTTTTGTTTCTGTTTAGATGAGCTGGTCTTCATTCATCAGCTAAAGTGTAGCCTAAAGAAGAAGTATCAATGTGTGTTTGAAGGAATTGCAAAGCAAGGAGACTCTACACTTCTGAAGAACATCTACACAGATCTCTATATCACTCAGGGTTGTAGTGAACAGGTCAATACTGAACATGAGGTGAGACAGATTGAAGTTGCTTCCAGACGTCATGAATCACAGGAGATACAGGTTGAGTGCAAACATTTGTTTGAAGCACCTGAACAAGACAAGCAGATCAGAACTGTACTGACAAAAGGAGTTGCTGGCATCGGAAAATCAGTCTCTGTGCAGAAGTTTGTTCTGGATTGGGCCGAAGGAAGAGAAAATCAAGATATCAGCTTCATATTTCCTCTTCCATTTAGAGAGATGAACTTAATGGAGAAAGACAAACTAGGTTTGATGAACCTTATAACTCAGTTTTTCCCAGAGACAAAAGGACTGAACCTTACAAGAAGAAATCAATTCAAAGTCTTGTTCATTCTTGATGGATTGGATGAATGTCGACTTCCTGTAAACTTTAAGGATAATGAGACGTGGTCTGATGTTTCATCACCAGTCTCTCTGGATGTTCTCCTGACGAACCTCATCAAGGGAAATCTGCTTCCTTCTGCTCTCATCTGGATCACCAGCAGACCAGCAGCTGCCAGTAAGATTCCTCCTGACTGTATCGACCGGCTGACAGAGATACGAGGATTCAATGATGCACAAAAGGAGGAGTACTTCAGAAAAAGAGTCACGGATGAGAATCAGGCCAAAGAAATCATTGATCATGTTAAACAATCAAAGAGTCTCTTTATCATGTGCCACATCCCAGTCTTCTGCTGGATTTCAGCCACTGTTCTCCAAAACATTTTAGAGGAGAAAAGAAATAATGTTGTGAAAAACAGTCAGGCTGATGATGCCTCCAAAACACTGCAGGAGTCAAATACTGAAGACACTCCTAAGACTCTGACACAAATGTACACACACTTCCTCAGATTTCAGATCCAGCAGAGCAGACGAAAGTATGATGGAGAACATACACCAGATGTTTCCTGGGATAAAGATGCCATCTTTTCACTGGGGAAACTGGCATTTGATCAGCTGGAAAGAAACAATGTGATCTTCTATGACACAGATCTGGAAGCCTGTGGTATTGACGTCTATAAGGCATCAGTGTACTCAGGCATGTGTACCCAGATCTTTAAGGAGGAAACAGGGATCACTCTTGGTACCATGTACTGCTTCGTTCACTTGAGCATTCAAGAGTTTATTGCAGCCCTTTATGCACATCTGTTTCTAGACATTACCAAGAAATATGTGTTTGATCAAGACTCTACAGAACAGGAAAACAAAAGTGAAACCATGATTGATTTGCTCAAGACTGCAGTGGACAAGGCACTAGAGAGTGATAATGGACACCTGGATCTTTTTCTTCGCTTCCTCCTTGGTTTGTCACTCCAGTCCAATCAGAGACTCTTACAGGGTCTGTTGACACTGGAAAATAGAAATGAGCAGAGCAAAAAGGAAATAGTTCAGTACATCAAGCAGAAATTAGAGTCTAATCTGTCTCCAGAGAGATCCATCAATCTGTTCTACTGTCTGAATGAACTGAACGACCAAACTCTGGTGAAAGACATTCAGACCCACCTTAGCAAAGGAAGTCTCTCATCTGCTGATCTTTCACCTGCCCAGTGGTCTGCTTTGGTATTTGTGTTGTTGACATCAGAGGAGGAGCTGGAGGAGTTTGAGCTTCAGAAATTCAAGAAATCAGACGAGTGTCTCATTAGATTATCAGCAGTCATCAAAACCTGCAAAAGAGCTCTGTAAGTTATTTAATATATCTTTTCATGTTTTGTTCTAATCTTAAAATTACATGAATCTACATTGATACATAGCAGGCTTGGACACCACGATTTATAGTGATAATTAACCATACACCAGTTATAAGTAGGGATAGGCCTCACGATACGATATTATCACGATACTTGTGTCAATATATTGAGATATTCTGAGATTCTGAGGTCTCTTCCGGGTCTATTGTGAGCGCGACTGTTGTGACTGTTGACGTACAGTGTGAAGTAGTAATTTTTATTTTATAATTTTCATTTTTGCCTGAAATAACCCTTTCATATTAATTTCAACATTTACTAATTCATTATTAAAATCAACAGTTGTGCTAGTTAACAGTTAATGCACTCTTAATAAACATAAACTAATAATGAACAACTGTATTCTCATTAACTAACTTTAAGAAAGACTAATAAATACTGTAATGTATTGTTCATTGTTTGTTTGTGTTAAACATTAATGGAACCTTATTGTAAACTGATAACTTAATATTAATAATCAATAAATACTTTTTTATCCACTTCAATGTAACAGAATCAGTTATAAGTTGTTGGATTTATTTATTAAATTTATTTTGGACTATCTAAATGATTATAGTCCTACAAAGTTCTTATTATCAGATCACGGCATATAGATATAACATGTTACATTACATTTACATTTATTCATTTAGCAGACGCTTTTATCCAAAGCGACTTACAGATGGACAGTGGAAGCAATCAAAAATAACAAAAAGAGCAATGATATATAAGAGCTATAACAAGTCTCAGTTAGGTTAACACAGTACACGTAGCATGGGATTTTAAATAATATAATAAATAAACAGAAAACAGATAGAATAAAAAATTATAAAAAAGAATAGAGCAAGCTAGTTAGAGGTCTTTACACATACACACACACATACATATACAATTGCATAATAAATGAAAAGAAAATAGAATACAAAAAGATTAGAAAGGTAGTTAGAAGTTTTTTAAGAATAGAATTAGAATAGTGAGTGTTAAAGTTAGAGGGTCAAATAAAGATGGAAGAGATGTGTTTTAAGCCGATTCTTGAAGATGGCTAAGGACTCAGCTGCTCAGATTGAGTTGGGGAGTTCATTCCTCCAGAAGGGAACATGTTACAGCACAGTATCGCTACTGCAAACAGGAGCAAGATTTTTTTGCCATTTTTCCTATTGCCAAGACCTATTTCTCTCAAATATTGTTCACAAATCTGTCTTAATCTGTGTTAGTGAGCACTTCTTTTTCTATTTGCTGAGATAATCCATCCACCTAACAGGTGTGGCATATCAAGATGCTGATTTGACAGCATGATCAGCCTTTAGGCCCTTTCCCACTGTGATTCTGGCAAATACACGGGAAATGTGTCCCGGCAATTGTTGCACTTGTTGTTAGATTTTGCACTTTCACACAGCCAGTGATTACCCGGAATATGTGCGTGCATTCACACACAACCCCTAAAGGTCCCGTAAAGACATGTGACATCAGGGTGTGACGTGTAATGTATGAGTCGAAAACGCTAGGCACGTTAACGTTCACTTAAAATGGCGATCTCAGCTTCAGCGCCGAAAGTGAGGAACTAACTGATCTCTGCTTCATTACAATTTGCAAATTTTTTAGTAGCGAACACTGATCTGCCTTCAAAACACCTGGTAAAAGAGTCACGTGATATCATGTGTCATCATTACGCCACACCCTTTACAGCATTAGTTCTGACTTTTGTTCACACAGAGCTCGTTCCGGGACTGAACCCGGCAATGTTCCTAGGTCCCTAACCCTGGATCAATCCCGGGACGTGTTTGCGTTCACACAGAAGGCGACCCGGAAATTTACTGGGTCCAGTGTTCATTGTGAAAGGGGCTTTAGGCTGGCCACAATAAAAGGCCACTCTAAAATGTGCAGTTTTATTGTATTGATGGTTCGAGGGGGGTGTCCGAAAACCAGTCAGTATCTGGTGTGACCACCATTTGCCTCATGCAGTGCTACACATCTCCATCTGATAACTTTCCGCGTTCCCGTCATCTTTATTTCAGAAGGTGACCCAGCTGACTTTACCAGAAAAAAAAAAAAACTCAACACCAGCATCTAGTTGATTTGTCAAGAAATTGATTTTATAATTCTACCAAGTAGTATACTAAAAGATCCGTATTGCTGCGGAAAACATTGCTATAGTATACCGTATGGTTATAACCCCTAGTTATAAGTATATATCTCTTTTAGGGTAAAGTCAAAACAATTTCTTGAACTTTTTTTTCCTTTAAAAACTGCAGTCCTTTGGAATTAATGTGCAATGCTGGTTTATTAGATTTACATGGGTTTTATGTAAAAATATCTCTTTTCAGCAAAACAAGCTGTTTAGTTACCTACAGTAGAAGCACATGATGTTATTATAAAACGCACTGTTTCTTAGTTGTTTCTACTCCAATATTCAGTTCAACTTCTGCTATAAAGGAGATATAGTCTTGCATAACCTTAATGCATAAATTATTAACCTCCAGATTCTCCACCTCAAGACACTCATCCAGATAATAGAGCAGCACTTTTAAATATATAACTCATTGCCATTAATGATATAAGCCTATTATTCATTTACATATTTTATTAAGTTTTATTTGAATCAATTTGAATCAATACAATTCTAATATATATGCAGTGTATTGGTATAAATTATTTTTTTGTATTTAACAAATGTATTACATGTATCTAACTCTGTGATTTGATTTATTTCTCTTGTAGGCTAAATGATTGTGGCTTAACAGACAAAAGCTGTCCAGCTCTGGCTTCAGTTCTTGGATCAGATACCAATCTGAAAGAGCTGAACATGAACAATAATAATCTGCAGGATTCAGGAGTGAAGCTACTCTGCACTGGCCTGGAGAATATAAACTGCAAATTAGAGATACTGAGGTAAGTTTTGTGACAATCATTAGTGTTTTGTTCATTTGAATTTGGACAATTTGCAGGCTTTAATTTCAGCATAAACTCCACATTTCAGGCCCCTCATTTACCAACAGTGCATATGCACAGATGTGTGTGTAACGAGTGCGGAAGAACAGTCTCATGCAAAGTTAGGGATCTTCCGTCTTGTACTTTAACATAGGAATATGTGTAAATATAAGCACAACTCTGAGCATGCTTAAGCAGAGAATCTAGTGCTAGAATGGCAAAACTACAAAAAGAAAGTGCTACTGTGTGTTTCCTGTTTCCTTTAATTGCAAATACTACACTTATAAATGAATATTTCAAGTTAGATGAGATATTTAATCTTGTTTATCCCCCCAGGAAACAAGACTAAATATATATTTTGCTTATATATAGTAAATGCATCTTGATGATTTAAAGTAAAAACAAGACAAAAATAATAAGGTATGCCTTTTTTTGCGTGCAGCTGGGAAGTCATTTGAAATGTAGCTTTAGTGTCATGACTGATCTTGCTTTGCTGCAGGATTCTGCAAACCATGCTCTGTGCAGAAAACATGTTTAAAAAGAACGCACTGATCTGTTTAGTGAGTGCACAGAATGTCTTCTCAGTCGGTACTGCTTTCTTTTTCCATTATTTAGGGTGAGGACATTACACATTCACATGATATATAAAGGGAGGTGTTGTCACCATATATGGTTTATTGGAGCCGTTTCTGAATGCAAATGACAGTGTTTAAATGTGTTTTTTTTTTAAGTCTAGATCTAGGCACAATGCTCTACTGCAGGATAAACACTGTACACTCAACACATTGACATATATTATTTCAATGTTACAAGGACATTTTTAAATTCTTGCTACTGGGTGTTTTTTGTGCGTCTTGTATAAGAGATTGCTGACTGAATAAGTTGCCATCATCATCATCACCAGTATTTGTTAAATGTCAGCTAAAACATACTGGTAAATATTCAGATTATAACTGAAGTGTTTTCTCTTCATGTAGTCTGAAGAACAACTGTATCACAGAAGGAGGTTGTAATGTTCTGGCTGCAGCTCTAAATTCAAACCCTTCAAATCTGACAGAGCTGGATCTGAGCAGGAATCAAATAGGAGACTCTGGAGTGACAGAAATCTCCAGCCTGCTGAGAAATTCACAGACACTACAGATACTCAGGTCTGAATTTGGTTAATCTAAACATGAATCAATGTTAAGCTCCAGCTGGTCTGTAAACTGGTGCTGTGTCAAAAGGAATGAAATTGGTGTGTTGGTGTAGATATTTTTATAAAATATTGACAAACGGATGGATTTTTGGAGGTTATGGGAAATGATAATATTCTAATGGTGTAATGCATGTTTTTATGTATTCGATTGTTCATTCATTCATTCATTCATTCATTCATCAGTTCATTCATCAGTTCATTCATTCATTCATTCATTCATCAGTTCATAAGTTTGGTCTTTCTGAAGAGTTTCAGACTGCAGTATCACAGAAGAAGGTTATAATACAGTTGCAATCAACATAATTCAACCCCCTTAACCTGCTAGACATTTTGCTGCGGAGAATATAATTTTATGAAAACAGATAACAAAGGCATTAGTAAAGTGTTAAAGTTTTTTAATACACTTTTGTGTGATGGAACATTGATGAATCATGATGAAATTCAAATTGAATCTAAACATTCATGTTCAGAATTATTAACCCCCCCCCCCCCCCAAAAGTCCAATTTTATTAATAAAAATCACCAATAAACGCTGCCTGTAAGTGTTTAGAAGCTTCGGTCATCTCTCTACTACAGTCTTGACCCATTCCTCATCTGAAAAAACTTCTTGATCACTGATAATCTTTGGTTTTCACATTGCCACTGCTTTCTTTAAATTCATCCAGATATTTTCAATGAGAGTTAAATCTGGAGACTGAACAAGCCACTCAAGAACATTCTATGACTGATCCCTGAACCAAGCAGAAGTAGATTTGGATGTGTACTTTGGGATGACTTTCCTGCAGGAAAGTCCATTGATCATGAGCTTCAGTCTTTGCACCAAAGGCATTACAATTCTTGTCAAAATGACCTGATACTTCAAAGAATACAGTATTGTTCAAAATAATAGCAGTACAATGTGACTAACCAGAATAATCAAGGTTTTTAGTATATTTTTTATTGCTACGTGGCAAACAAGTTACCAGTAGGTTCAGTAGATTGTCAGAAAACAAACAAGACCCAGCATTCATGATATGCACGCTCTTAAGGCTGTGCAATTGGGCAATTAGTTGAAAGGGGTGTGTTCAAAAAAATAGCAGTGTCTACCTTTGACTGTACAAACTCAAAACTATTTTGTACAAACATTTTTTTTTTTCTGGGATTTAGCAATCCTGTGAATCACTAAACTAATATTTAGTTGTATGACCACAGTTTTTTAAAACTGCTTGACATCTGTGTGGCATGGAGTCAACCAACTTGTGGCACCTCTCAGCTGTTATTCCACTCCATGATTCTTTAACAACATTCCACAATTCATTCACATTTCTTGGTTTTGCTTCAGAAACAGCATTTTTTATATCACCCCACAAGTTCTCAATTGGATTAAGGTCTGGAGATTGGGCTGGCCACTCCATAACATTAATTTTGTTGGTTTGGAACCAAGACTTTGCCCGTTTACTAGTGTGTTTTGGGTCATTGTCTTGTTGAAACAACCATTTCAAGGGCATGTCCTCTTCAGCATAGGGCAACATGACCTCTTCAAGTTTTTTAACATATGCAAACTGATCCATGATCCCTGGTATGCGATAAATAGGCCCAACACCAAAGTAGGAGAAACATGCCCATATCATGATGCTTGCACCTCCATGCTTCACTGTCTTCACTGTGTACTGTGGCTTGAATTCAGAGTTTGGGGGTCGTCTCACAAACTGCCTGTGGCCCTTGGACCCAAAAAGAACAATTTTACTCTCATCAGTCCACAAAATGTTCCTCCATTTCTCTTTAGGCCAGTTGATGTGTTCTTTGGCAAATTGTAACCTCTTCTGCACATGCCTTTTTTTTAAAAGAGGGACTTTGTGGGGGATTCTTGAAAATAGATTAGCTTCACACAGACGTCTTCTAACTGTCACAGTACTTACAGGTAACTCCAGACTGTCTTTGATCATCCTGGAGGTGATCATGAGCCTTTGCCATTCTGGTTATTCTTCTATCCATTTTGATGGTTGTCTTCCGTTTTCTTCCACGTCTCTCTGGTTTTGCTCTCCATTTTAAGGCATTGGAGATCATTTTAGCTGAACAGCCTATCATTTTTTGCACCTCTTTATAGGTTTTCCCCTCTCTAATCAACTTTTTAATCAAAGTACGCTGTTCTTCTGAACAATGTCTTGAACGACCCATTTTCCTCAGCTTTCAAATGCATGTTCAACAAGTGTTGGCTTCATCCTTAAATAGGGGCCACCTGATTCACACCTGTTTCTTCACAAAATTGATGACCTCAGTGATTGAATGCCACACTGCTATTTTTTTTGAACACAACCCTTTCAACTAATTCAACTAATTGCCCAATTGCACAGCCTTAAGAGCGTGCATATCATGAATGCTGGGTCTCATTTGTTTTCGGAGAATCTACTGAACCTACTGGTAACTTGTTTGCCACGTAACAATAAAAAAATATACGAAAAACCTTGATTATTCTGGTTAGTCACATTGTACTGCTATTATTTTGAACAATACTGTACATGATGTCCTTCATACAGTCATGATTTCCACTTCCTGCTGCAGTAAAACACCCCATAACAGCACTGATCCACCTCAAGTTTGACGATGGAGATGGTGTTCTTCTGCTTATGAGCTTGGTTACATCACTCCATAAAACATTCCTCCAGAGCTCCACAGGTCTACACAAATGAATTTTACCAAGTTCAAGTCTGCCTTTTGTTCTTCTTGATAAAGAGTGGTATTCTCCAAGATGTCTCAACATGAAGGCCATACTTGTCTAGTGTTCTTACACACTGCACTGAAATGGTTTTCCTTCTTTCATCGGGTCATTTTGCAAGTCTTTGGCTGTACATTGCAGGTTTTTCTTCAACACCCTAAAAAGGTTTTCTGGTACAACACACTTTTAGATAAGGAATAAGGCTGAGGGTTTTTAATGTCTTGGAAATCTTCTTACAGCCTTTACAGACTTTCTAAAGTAATACAATTATTTATTCTCTATAACTTTTGTGAGATCTCTGTTGACTTATTCCATTTTTGCTACTCAACTTCAGCACATGCATGGGTTAACTCTGTGTATGTGTAACAGCTCAAGCTAATTCTGTTTTTATTAGAGTTTCTAAAGACATAATTGTGTTTTTAAACTATTTTATTCTCCACCATGCAAATAAGACATAAGAGATACTCCACTCCAAAATGAAAATTTACCCCCATGTCGTTCCAAACCCATTAAAGCTTTATTCGTCGTTGGAACACAATTGAAGATATTTTGGATGAAAACCTTGAGGCTTTAGATTGCCAAGTAAAACAGCAATGTTGAATAAGGGTTGAATAATTGTGACATATCTCTGTTATTAAAATCTTATAACTCAAAAATAATACATTATATAAGATTATATATTGACATTATGACTTTTAATATATTACTTTTGAAACCAGTGAACTGTTATAGATGTGATTTAGATTTAATCCTGGGTCTTCAGAAAAGCTTGTTTTTGTAAAGTACTGCAGTTTCTGAGGGGTTGAGTAATTTTGATTGCAACTGTAGGTTATAATTGTGGAAAATTAAAAATGCAAACACTAAAAATTGCATTTGTTGTAGTTTACGTTCACCAATTTATAACTTTACCCAGCTTTACTGTGAAAAGAGTCCATTCAGGTCAAAAATCCTGTAATGCATCTTTTTATTTTCTTCATTCTAGAACATGTACTTGTGTGACAATCTGTGATTTTCTCATAGACTTTCAGACTGCAGTATCACTGAAGAAGGTTATAAAGCTCTGTCTTCAGCTCTGATATCAAACCCTTCACACCTGATAGAGCTGGATCTCACAGGAAATGATCCTGGAGAATCAGGAGTGAATCAGCTCTGTGATTTACTACAGGATCCAAATTGTCAACTCAACACACTGAGGTGAGACCTGATTAAATAATATAAAATCAATTATACAAATATTTAAAATGTATTACATATATTAGGGGTGTAACGGTACGTGTATTCGTACCGGACCGTTTCGGTACAGGGCTTTCGGTACGGTGCACGTGTGTAACGAATGACGGAATGCAATATTTTGTGCGTGGAATATAAGTACATTTTCGTGTTTCCAAATGAACATATTAAGTGGCGGAAGTCTCCGCGTTCAGCGCAAATCCTGCCCTGCAGCTGATTCTATAAGGCCGGTGACACACTGGATGCGTGGAGCAATTGTGTCTCAGTTGCGTGGCGTGTCCGTTTTTAATTCGGCTCCCATGTTAACAGGTTAGAGCTTGCAGACTGCCTGCATGAGACGCGTGGAAAAAACGTGCATGCTAGAAATAGAACCGACGCCTATTTTTGGAAGCGTTTCCAGACAAAATAGAATAGGAAAATATGTTTGTCATTTTGTACACAAATACATATTAATTCATGACACTTTGATGTTTGAAAGTCTATAGGTTGACATAAATTCAGATATAAATGTAATTTAAAAAACAAATGAATAATTATCGATTTTCAAATATTGCACCTGTCAAACATAGTCTATTTTGCCATCAATACTGTTGACGGTGTCCTTTATCAGTAGGCTTTATATTTATGCTCAACATGAAGTATAGATATTGTTGTCGGGAAGACAAGAGCCTGGTCTGTCGGCGGTCTCCCTCTGTGTCACCTACAGCAGCAGCAGCGCGCCATCGTCGCATCAGGCACGATTCTGGTGAAGCAGGCCTACAAGCTGGGATTGGTAATGCTGCACTGTAATCATAGTTATTTATTATATTTTTCATTATATTTTATTATGTTATTGGTTTGAGGCCGAGTATTTTATTAAGTGGAGAGCTTAATAACAGCAGTATTTTATTTCTTATTCTTTTAAAAAAAAAGTATTTAAAAAGTGTATAGTAATAAACAACCTGCAGTTTAATGTTTGCATTTTTTTCCCTTACTGTACCGAAAATGAACCGAACCGTGACTTTAAAGGGGGGGTGAAATGCTCGTTTTCACTCAATATCCTGTTTATCTTGAGAACCTATAGAGTAGTACTGCATCCTTCATAACTCCAAAAAGTCTTTAGTTTTATTATATTCATAAGAGAAAGATAATCTGTACCGTTTTTTTCCCGGAAAAACACGACCGGCTGGAGGCGTGATGTGTGGGCGGAGCTAAAGAATCACGAGCGCGAGTAAGCTTTTGCGTTGAGAGCATCTGGAAACTGTGACATTACCGTGAGGAAAAAAACATCATCCAAAACAAACCATGGCTAACAGTCAGATTCAGCCGTATATTAATGATCCAGAATCAGATCCAGAGGCTGAAATTTAACATCGCATGTTGTTTACTTGATGTGCTTACACGCCGATAGCTAAGTTAACAACACAGAGATATTTGAAGCAGTTTTACTCACCGCCTGCGGTTCCAACACACGATCGTGACCCTTTTTCGTTGGGACTGCATTATCCTTAAGAAATAAACGATGTGCAAATCCGGCGTCAAACTGGGCCTTGTTTGTAAAACAAGCATCTTCGAAATGCAGGGAACAAACAAAAACACTTGCACAACTCCGTTGATGCTCTGTAAAAATAAACTCCATCCACTGGTCCCTTAATGCTGTTTTTTTTGGTAATCTGTGCAGGGTTGTCTTGCCCTGGCAACCAAAAACACACTTCTTTTGTGACATTTGGCGACGCTCTCGCTCTGCTCAGTGAAGTCTGTTGTGCTCTCAGTGCTCTGCTATACGGGAGCGCGCGCTCTTCCGGCAGAAGTGCCTCAGGACCCATATAAGGAAATTCCGCTCCATCTAACGTCACACAGACCCATACTCGAAAAAAACTTTCCGAAACTTGTGACAAACCGGAAGGAGTGTTTTTGGAACAGAAATACTCCTTCAAACGTACAACTTAATTTTTGAAACTTTGTCCATGTTTAGCATGGGAATCCAACTCTTTAACAGTGTAAAAAACTCAGTATGCATGAAATAGCATTTCACCCCCCCTTTAAAACCGAGGTACATACTGAACCGTGATTTTTACATACTGTTACACCCCTAATAAATATATATATATATATATATATATATATATATATATATATATATATATATATATATATATATATACACACACACACACACACACACATTATATTATATTATATTATATTAAAGTGTATTATAGAATAATATTATTTCACTAATTCAGCCAGGTACACAATCTGTTGTTGAAAATGATCAAACATTAAAGATCAGATGCTGCAGCTGCTGTTGTTTTGATGATAAATGTCAGCACATTTTAGTTTTGTTAAAAGTTACAGGTTAATCAGACATTTTGGATTAGATTTAAATAGATTCATGTTTAGATTAACACATAGATGTGCTGGTGTTCAGTAGTTTGATGCCTCAATAGTTAACATTTATGATTGTGTTATTGTGGACATTTCTCATGAAACATATTCCGTGTGATTTATTATCCTGATTGTTTAAATGTTGTTGAATGCACTGTACATTAATTTTCCATCAAGCTCAGATTCACAACACTGTAGATCTACTTAGGGCTGAAACGATTCCTTGAGTAACTCGATTACAAAAATTGATTTATTTTAAATCTCACGTCAGGTTCTTTCGCAATGATTGTTTTAATGTGACAACACGTTTACGTCACCCACAAAGCGGAAGGAGACACAAGCGCTGCGTCCGAGGTTGCATACTGCAAGGAGTCAGCAGTGTTTTGATTTGAGGGCGCGGGCAAATGTAAAGAGAACGTCGTGGCGTGTGTCCATTGCAAGATAGAGCTGGCATACCACAACTAGGGCCCTATGATTTCCGCGATGCAGATAATGCGGAGGGAATTGAGGAATCCAGTCATAAAAACGGACAGTTAAACACGGAATGGCACGGAATTTGCCAAATTTTGAATGAATTAATCAAGAATAGGTCATTGCACTTACATCAAATCACAATATGGAATAATATCTGTAAATATTAAGTCGGAACAGACTATTTAAATATGAATCCTGCATGTTCTGCGTGTCTCTGTTAATGAATGGAGTAGAAGCGTGACTTCCTTTATTTACACACACTGAAGCGCGCATGACACTCACGGTAATTTCAGCATCTGCTGTATCACAGGTCTTGAACACATGAGGAACATCTCCAGAACTGCTCTGACAGTCACTTCATGAGCATTTGACCGTTTGATTTGAGTAAAACTAGCGTCACATCACATACACAGAACTGTAAAGGTACGTCAACCCGTCAAAATAAAAGTCCGGCTAAAGACTATTGTTCAGCAGAATGTACATAGCCTACCACAAAAATATATATATATTATTTTTTTAAAGGTTTAATCACACAACATTTCTTCCATGTTTTATTTTTAATAGTAAATCCCCTTTGTTTACCAAAAAGTTACGTTAATTTTCAATAATTAAAAGATAAATTAAATTAATGTTTTATGTGTTTAATGTTTAATGTGCATCTCAGAAAATGCTTTATTTAAAACCCCAACTGAATGGCACTTAAATGAACTTAATTCATCTGTCAACTTTCTTGTCATTGTTCACAGTACAAGTACAGACAGAGAAACAATAGGTAATAATTAAATGTTTATTCATGATGTATGCATTGCATTCTATGCATTTAAAAAAAAAAAGTTGTACATTTTAAGAGGCCTGTGATGGTCACGGAGGGACCGCACGTTCAACATGGACGTTAATACGCACAAACACACGCAGAGACTGTTTGGTGATACAAGAGTTTATTGTAATTATTGATCAGAGAGTGAATAAAATACCTGCAACCCTCAGGCCATACTCCCCACTGCAGAAACAGCACCATTACCACATGTGGAGGGACAAACTCACAGAAAACACTTTACACATGTTCCCTTAAATATACAGAGTCTGAAACAAACATATTGGCATGATGTTCTACTAAAATCTTACTTTGATGTTATTAATCCGTTCACATTAAAGTGTTGGGAAGTCGTGGCCTAATGGTTAGAGGGTTGGACTCCCAATCGAAGGGTTGTGAGTTCTAGTCTCGGGCCGGCAGGAATTGTGGGTGGGTGGAGTGCATGTACAGTTCTCTCTCCACCTTCAATACCACGACTTAGGTGCCCTTGAGCAAGGCATTAATAAATGGCTGCCCACTGCTCCGGGTGTGTGCTCCCAGTGTGTGTGTGTGTGTGTTCACTGCTCTGTGGTGTGTGCATTTCGGATGGGTTAAATGCAGAGCACAATTCTGAGTATGGGTCACCATACTTGGCTGAATGTTCACTTCACACACTTCACACACACTTCACATTAAACAGGAAATAACAGCAATAACTCGGCCACGTTGCCCCTGAAACCCCCACGCTCAATTAATACATGGTAGATCCCCACCCTAAGCGGAACCAATAATTCCTGCCATTTGTTTCTTACCAAGACTCTAAAAATCACGGACAAACGCTACACGGGAACAATACACATAGTTTACAGGTATTTAATTCACTCTCTGATCAATAATTACAATAAACTCTTGTATCACCAAACATTCTCGGTGTGTGTTTGTGCGTATGTGTGCGTATTAACGTCCGTGTTGAACGTGCGGTCCCCTCCGTGACCGTCACAACACCCAGGAGTCTTATTTTATCTTGCATAATTAATATTGCACTTTAATTAAGCAAAAACACATTTTATCCGATTACTCGATTAATCGATGGAATTTTTGGTAGAATACTCGATTACTAAATATTTTGATAACTACAGCCCTAATTCTACTACAGCAGATCTATTACAGACCACAAACATGTGATGGAGACGATCACTGATGATTCAGCCACACACACACACACACACAACACACACACACACACACACACACACACGTCTGAACCTGCAGTTCCTCTCATAATGAGCAGAATTATCAGTTAAATAAAACTATCCAGAGATGATCTGATCATGTTCTCTATTAGTGGGATCAGAAATCCAGTATTTGGTGAATTCTGCTACATAATATAGAAAGAGCCGGCATCAAAAGATAACTAAATATATCACTATGAATGCTTAGCTGTCACAATCTAGTTATCTCTTTGTTAACTTTCCTCATCTCCTGCTTAAAAGCCAGAAGATCTTCAGATTTTTGAGAATCATAAGCTTTTGCCCCTGGATTTCTTTTAAATTTACTTTTGACTTTTGTCTTTCTTAAAAAAAAAAAATTATATTTAAATGTGTCAACTGTTTAAACTTGAACTAGAGCTTTTCATTACAAACAGTGTTTGACAATCTTTAAATGTTTTGTGATGCAATGCACATTGAATTGAATTCCAGCTTCATCTTCTCTTCTGCAGGTTTTTGGGTCCTGCTGCAGATGAAGGCTGTCAGTATGTGACTGGGAATTGTGGTAAAAACCCGTTACTCCAGCGAGAGCTGAATCTGAGTGGAGACGTAAACTAGGAGACACAGGAGTGAATCAGATCTCTGCTCT